>NW_027098838.1:0-205550 GCF_037042795.1 Molothrus aeneus
TGCCAAACTCTTTGCAGACCCCCGTGCAAGCTTTAGAACAAGATTTTGGATGTTTTCTTTCCTGGCAGAGTTTCTCCTTGCAAGATATGGTGGAAAAGCTTTTTGCTGAGTGTAGAGCGGCAAGACACGCAGAAGACGCAGATACGCAGCTCTCCGAAGCTAAGTGCCGGTCCCGGGCTTCTTTCGGCACAAACCGCTCTCAGGAGCTCCCTGCGCTCGCCACAATGCTCTGTGTGCGAAGAAGCCGCTTCTTCGCCTCCGGGAGAATCGGCGAGCGGCAGCTTCCCAAAGGCGAAGATGCAAGCTGCAGCACGCAGGCACAGTGTGGGCAGCCTTCAGACTTAGAGAAAACAGTACTTTACCACTCTCCTGCCTTTTCCATGGTTATTCTATTGGA
Source organism: Molothrus aeneus (assembly GCF_037042795.1). Taxonomy (NCBI): domain Eukaryota; kingdom Metazoa; phylum Chordata; class Aves; order Passeriformes; family Icteridae; genus Molothrus; species Molothrus aeneus. The sequence continues at coordinate 398 of NW_027098838.1, forward strand.
AAAGAACGAGTTTTGGACAACTACCTTTCATTCTTGCCAAACTCTTTGCAGACCCCCGTGCAAGCTTTAGAACAAGATTTTGGATGTTTTCTTTCCTGGCAGAGTTTCTCCTTGCAAGATATGGTGGAAAAGCTTTTTGCTGAGTGTAGAGCGGCAAGACACGCAGAAGACGCAGATACGCAGCTCTCCGAAGCTAAGTGCCGGTCCCGGGCTTCTTTCGGCACAAACCGCTCTCAGGAGCTCCCTGCGCTCGCCACAATGCTCTGTGTGCGAAGAAGCCGCTTCTTCGCCTCCTGGAGAATCGGCGAGCGGCAGCTTCCCAAAGGCGAAGATGCAAGCTGCAGCACACAGGCACAGTGTGGGCAGCCTTCAGACTTAGAGAAAACAGTACTTTACCACTCTCCTGCCTTTTCCATGGTTATTCTATTGGAAAAGAACGAGTTTTGGACAACTACCTTTCATTCTTGCCAAACTCTTTGCAGACCCCCGTGCAAGCTTTAGAACAAGATTTTGGATGTTTTCTTTCCTGGCAGAGTTTCTCCTTGCAAGATATGGTGGAAAAGCTTTTTGCTGAGTGTAGAGCGGCAAGACACGCAGAAGACGCAGATACGCAGCTCTCCGAAGCTAAGTGCCGGTCCCGGGCTTCTTTCGGCACAAACCGCTCTCAGGAGCTCCCTGCGCTCGCCACAATGCTCTGTGTGCGAAGAAGCCGCTTCTTCGCCTCCGGGAGAATCGGCGAGCGGCAGCTTCCCAAAGGCGAAGATGCAAGCTGCAGCACGCAGGCACAGTGTGGGCAGCCTTCAGACTTAGAGAAAACAGTACTTTACCACTCTCCTGCCTTTTCCATGGTTATTCTATTGGAAAAGAACGAGTTTTGGACAACTACCTTTCATTCTTGCCAAACTCTTTGCAGACCCCCGTGCAAGCTTTAGAAGAAGATTTTGGATGTTTTCTTTCCTGGCAGAGTTTCTCCTTGCAAGATATGGTGGAAAAGCTTTTTGCTGAGTGTAGAGCGGCAAGACACGCAGAAGACGCAGATACGCAGCTCTCCGAAGCTAAGTGCCGGTCCCGGGCTTCTTTCGGCACAAACCGCTCTCAGGAGCTCCCTGCGCTCGCCACAATGCTCTGTGTGCGAAGAAGCCGCTTCTTCGCCTCCGGGAGAATCGGCGAGCGGCAGCTTCCCAAAGGCGAAGATGCAAGCTGCAGCACGCAGGCACAGTGTGGGCAGCCTTCAGACTTAGAGAAAACAGTACTTTACCACTCTCCTGCCTTTTCCATGGTTATTCTATTGGAAAAGAACGAGTTTTGGACAACTACCTTTCATTCTTGCCAAACTCTTTGCAGACCCCCGTGCAAGCTTTAGAACAAGATTTTGGATGTTTTCTTTCCTGGCAGAGTTTCTCCTTGCAAGATATGGTGGAAAAGCTTTTTGCTGAGTGTAGAGCGGCAAGACACGCAGAAGACGCAGATACGCAGCTCTCCGAAGCTAAGTGCCGGTCCCGGGCTTCTTTCGGCACAAACCGCTCTCAGGAGCTCCCTGCGCTCGCCACAATGCTCTGTGTGCGAAGAAGCCGCTTCTTCGCCTCCTGGAGAATCGGCGAGCGGCAGCTTCCCAAAGGCGAAGATGCAAGCTGCAGCACACAGGCACAGTGTGGGCAGCCTTCAGACTTAGAGAAAACAGTACTTTACCACTCTCCTGCCTTTTCCATGGTTATTCTATTGGAAAAGAACGAGTTTTGGACAACTACCTTTCATTCTTGCCAAACTCTTTGCAGACCCCCGTGCAAGCTTTAGAACAAGATTTTGGATGTTTTCTTTCCTGGCAGAGTTTCTCCTTGCAAGATATGGTGGAAAAGCTTTGTGCTGAGTGTAGAGCGGCAAGACACGCAGAAGACGCAGATACGCAGCTCTCCGAAGCTAAGTGCCGGTCCCGGGCTTCTTTCGGCACAAACCGCTCTCAGGAGCTCCCTGCGCTCGCCACAATGCTCTGTGTGCGAAGAAGCCGCTTCTTCGCCTCCGGGAGAATCGGCGAGCGGCAGCTTCCCAAAGGCGAAGATGCAAGCTGCAGCACACAGGCACAGTGTGGGCAGCCTTCAGACTTAGAGAAAACAGTACTTTACCACTCTCCTGCCTTTTCCATGGTTATTCTATTGGAAAAGAACGAGTTTTGGACAACTACCTTTCATTCTTGCCAAACTCTTTGCAGACCCCCGTGCAAGCTTTAGAAGAAGATTTTGGATGTTTTCTTTCCTGGCAGAGTTTCTCCTTGCAAGATATGGTGGAAAAGCTTTTTGCTGAGTGTAGAGCGGCAAGACACGCAGAAGACGCAGATACGCAGCTCTCCGAAGCTAAGTGCCGGTCCCGGGCTTCTTTCGGCACAAACCGCTCTCAGGAGCTCCCTGCGCTCGCCACAATGCTCTGTGTGCGAAGAAGCCGCTTCTTCGCCTCCGGGAGAATCGGCGAGCGGCAGCTTCCCAAAGGCGAAGATGCAAGCTGCAGCACGCAGGCACAGTGTGGGCAGCCTTCAGACTTAGAGAAAACAGTACTTTACCACTCTCCTGCCTTTTCCATGGTTATTCTATTGGAAAAGAACGAGTTTTGGACAACTACCTTTCATTCTTGCCAAACTCTTTGCAGACCCCCGTGCAAGCTTTAGAACAAGATTTTGGATGTTTTCTTTCCTGGCAGAGTTTCTCCTTGCAAGATATGGTGGAAAAGCTTTTTGCTGAGTGTAGAGCGGCAAGACACGCAGAAGACGCAGATACGCAGCTCTCCGAAGCTAAGTGCCGGTCCCGGGCTTCTTTCGGCACAAACCGCTCTCAGGAGCTCCCTGCGCTCGCCACAATGCTCTGTGTGCGAAGAAGCCGCTTCTTCGCCTCCGGGAGAATCGGCGAGCGGCAGCTTCCCAAAGGCGAAGATGCAAGCTGCAGCACACAGGCACAGTGTGGGCAGCCTTCAGACTTAGAGAAAACAGTACTTTACCACTCTCCTGCCTTTTCCATGGTTATTCTATTGGAAAAGAACGAGTTTTGGACAACTACCTTTCATTCTTGCCAAACTCTTTGCAGACCCCCGTGCAAGCTTTAGAACAAGATTTTGGATGTTTTCTTTCCTGGCAGAGTTTCTCCTTGCAAGATATGGTGGAAAAGCTTTTTGCTGAGTGTAGAGCGGCAAGACACGCAGAAGACGCAGATACGCAGCTCTCCGAAGCTAAGTGCCGGTCCCGGGCTTCTTTCGGCACAAACCGCTCTCAGGAGCTCCCTGCGCTCGCCACAATGCTCTGTGTGCGAAGAAGCCGCTTCTTCGCCTCCGGGAGAATCGGCGAGCGGCAGCTTCCCAAAGGCGAAGATGCAAGCTGCAGCACACAGGCACAGTGTGGGCAGCCTTCAGACTTAGAGAAAACAGTACTTTACCACTCTCCTGCCTTTTCCATGGTTATTCTATTGGAAAAGAACGAGTTTTGGACAACTACCTTTCATTCTTGCCAAACTCTTTGCAGACCCCCGTGCAAGCTTTAGAAGAAGATTTTGGATGTTTTCTTTCCTGGCAGAGTTTCTCCTTGCAAGATATGGTGGAAAAGCTTTTTGCTGAGTGTAGAGCGGCAAGACACGCAGAAGACGCAGATACGCAGCTCTCCGAAGCTAAGTGCCGGTCCCGGGCTTCTTTCGGCACAAACCGCTCTCAGGAGCTCCCTGCGCTCGCCACAATGCTCTGTGTGCGAAGAAGCCGCTTCTTCGCCTCCGGGAGAATCGGCGAGCGGCAGCTTCCCAAAGGCGAAGATGCAAGCTGCAGCACGCAGGCACAGTGTGGGCAGCCTTCAGACTTAGAGAAAACAGTACTTTACCACTCTCCTGCCTTTTCCATGGTTATTCTATTGGAAAAGAACGAGTTTTGGACAACTACCTTTCATTCTTGCCAAACTCTTTGCAGACCCCCGTGCAAGCTTTAGAACAAGATTTTGGATGTTTTCTTTCCTGGCAGAGTTTCTCCTTGCAAGATATGGTGGAAAAGCTTTTTGCTGAGTGTAGAGCGGCAAGACACGCAGAAGACGCAGATACGCAGCTCTCCGAAGCTAAGTGCCGGTCCCGGGCTTCTTTCGGCACAAACCGCTCTCAGGAGCTCCCTGCGCTCGCCACAATGCTCTGTGTGCGAAGAAGCCGCTTCTTCGCCTCCTGGAGAATCGGCGAGCGGCAGCTTCCCAAAGGCGAAGATGCAAGCTGCAGCACACAGGCACAGTGTGGGCAGCCTTCAGACTTAGAGAAAACAGTACTTTACCACTCTCCTGCCTTTTCCATGGTTATTCTATTGGAAAAGAACGAGTTTTGGACAACTACCTTTCATTCTTGCCAAACTCTTTGCAGACCCCCGTGCAAGCTTTAGAACAAGATTTTGGATGTTTTCTTTCCTGGCAGAGTTTCTCCTTGCAAGATATGGTGGAAAAGCTTTTTACTGAGTGTAGAGCGGCAAGACACGCAGAAGACGCAGATACGCAGCTCTCCGAAGCTAAGTGCCGGTCCCGGGCTTCTTTCGGCACAAACCGCTCTCAGGAGCTCCCTGCGCTCGCCACAATGCTCTGTGTGCGAAGAAGCCGCTTCTTCGCCTCCGGGAGAATCGGCGAGCGGCAGCTTCCCAAAGGCGAAGATGCAAGCTGCAGCACACAGGCACAGTGGTGGGCAGCCTTCAGACTTAGAGAAAACAGTACTTTACCACTCTCCTGCCTTTTCCATGGTTATTCTATTGGAAAAGAACGAGTTTTGGACAACTACCTTTCATTCTTGCCAAACTCTTTGCAGACCCCCGTGCAAGCTTTAGAACAAGATTTTGGATGTTTTCTTTCCTGGCAGAGTTTCTCCTTGCAAGATATGGTGGAAAAGCTTTTTGCTGAGTGTAGAGCGGCAAGACACGCAGAAGACGCAGATACGCAGCTCTCCGAAGCTAAGTGCCGGTCCCGGGCTTCTTTCGGCACAAACCGCTCTCAGGAGCTCCCTGCGCTCGCCACAATGCTCTGTGTGCGAAGAAGCCGCTTCTTCGCCTCCGGGAGAATCGGCGAGCGGCAGCTTCCCAAAGGCGAAGATGCAAGCTGCAGCACGCAGGCACAGTGTGGGCAGCCTTCAGACTTAGAGAAAACAGTACTTTACCACTCTCCTGCCTTTTCCATGGTTATTCTATTGGAAAAGAACGAGTTTTGGACAACTACCTTTCATTCTTGCCAAACGCTTTGCAGACCCCCTTGCAAGCTTTAGAACAAGATTTTGGATGTTTTCTTTCCTGGCAGAGTTTCTCCTTGCAAGATATGGTGGAAAAGCTTTTTGCTGAGTGTAGAGCGGCAAGACACGCAGAAGACGCAGATACGCAGCTCTCCGAAGCTAAGTGCCGGTCCCGGGCTTCTTTCGGCACAAACCGCTCTCAGGAGCTCCCTGCGCTCGCCACAATGCTCTGTGTGCGAAGAAGCCGCTTCTTCGCCTCCGGGAGAATCGGCGAGCGGCAGCTTCCCAAAGGCGAAGATGCAAGCTGCAGCACGCAGGCACAGTGTGGGCAGCCTTCAGACTTAGAGAAAACAGTACTTTACCACTCTCCTGCCTTTTCCATGGTTATTCTATTGGAAAAGAACGAGTTTTGGACAACTACCTTTCATTCTTGCCAAACTCTTTGCAGACCCCCGTGCAAGCTTTAGAACAAGATTTTGGATGTTTTCTTTCCTGGCAGAGTTTCTCCTTGCAAGATATGGTGGAAAAGCTTTTTGCTGAGTGTAGAGCGGCAAGACACGCAGAAGACGCAGATACGCAGCTCTCCGAAGCTAAGTGCCGGTCCCGGGCTTCTTTCGGCACAAACCGCTCTCAGGAGCTCCCTGCGCTCGCCACAATGCTCTGTGTGCGAAGAAGCCGCTTCTTCGCCTCCGGGAGAATCGGCGAGCGGCAGCTTCCCAAAGGCGAAGATGCAAGCTGCAGCACGCAGGCACAGTGTGGGCAGCCTTCAGACTTAGAGAAAACAGTACTTTACCACTCTCCTGCCTTTTCCATGGTTATTCTATTGGAAAAGAACGAGTTTTGGACAACTACCTTTCATTCTTGCCAAACTCTTTGCAGACCCCCGTGCAAGCTTTAGAACAAGATTTTGGATGTTTTCTTTCCTGGCAGAGTTTCTCCTTGCAAGATATGGTGGAAAAGCTTTTTGCTGAGTGTAGAGCGGCAAGACACGCAGAAGACGCAGATACGCAGCTCTCCGAAGCTAAGTGCCGGTCCCGGGCTTCTTTCGGCACAAACCGCTCTCAGGAGCTCCCTGCGCTCGCCACAATGCTCTGTGTGCGAAGAAGCCGCTTCTTCGCCTCCTGGAGAATCGGCGAGCGGCAGCTTCCCAAAGGCGAAGATGCAAGCTGCAGCACACAGGCACAGTGTGGGCAGCCTTCAGACTTAGAGAAAACAGTACTTTACCACTCTCCTGCCTTTTCCATGGTTATTCTATTGGAAAAGAACGAGTTTTGGACAACTACCTTTCATTCTTGCCAAACTCTTTGCAGACCCCCGTGCAAGCTTTAGAACAAGATTTTGGATGTTTTCTTTCCTGGCAGAGTTTCTCCTTGCAAGATATGGTGGAAAAGCTTTTTGCTGAGTGTAGAGCGGCAAGACACGCAGAAGACGCAGATACGCAGCTCTCCGAAGCTAAGTGCCGGTCCCGGGCTTCTTTCGGCACAAACCGCTCTCAGGAGCTCCCTGCGCTCGCCACAATGCTCTGTGTGCGAAGAAGCCGCTTCTTCGCCTCCGGGAGAATCGGCGAGCGGCAGCTTCCCAAAGGCGAAGATGCAAGCTGCAGCACGCAGGCACAGTGTGGGCAGCCTTCAGACTTAGAGAAAACAGTACTTTACCACTCTCCTGCCTTTTCCATGGTTATTCTATTGGAAAAGAACGAGTTTTGGACAACTACCTTTCATTCTTGCCAAACTCTTTGCAGACCCCCGTGCAAGCTTTAGAAGAAGATTTTGGATGTTTTCTTTCCTGGCAGAGTTTCTCCTTGCAAGATATGGTGGAAAAGCTTTTTGCTGAGTGTAGAGCGGCAAGACACGCAGAAGACGCAGATACGCAGCTCTCCGAAGCTAAGTGCCGGTCCCGGGCTTCTTTCGGCACAAACCGCTCTCAGGAGCTCCCTGCGCTCGCCACAATGCTCTGTGTGCGAAGAAGCCGCTTCTTCGCCTCCGGGAGAATCGGCGAGCGGCAGCTTCCCAAAGGCGAAGATGCAAGCTGCAGCACGCAGGCACAGTGTGGGCAGCCTTCAGACTTAGAGAAAACAGTACTTTACCACTCTCCTGCCTTTTCCATGGTTATTCTATTGGAAAAGAACGAGTTTTGGACAACTACCTTTCATTCTTGCCAAACTCTTTGCAGACCCCCGTGCAAGCTTTAGAACAAGATTTTGGATGTTTTCTTTCCTGGCAGAGTTTCTCCTTGCAAGATATGGTGGAAAAGCTTTTTGCTGAGTGTAGAGCGGCAAGACACGCAGAAGACGCAGATACGCAGCTCTCCGAAGCTAAGTGCCGGTCCCGGGCTTCTTTCGGCACAAACCGCTCTCAGGAGCTCCCTGCGCTCGCCACAATGCTCTGTGTGCGAAGAAGCCGCTTCTTCGCCTCCTGGAGAATCGGCGAGCGGCAGCTTCCCAAAGGCGAAGATGCAAGCTGCAGCACACAGGCACAGTGTGGGCAGCCTTCAGACTTAGAGAAAACAGTACTTTACCACTCTCCTGCCTTTTCCATGGTTATTCTATTGGAAAAGAACGAGTTTTGGACAACTACCTTTCATTCTTGCCAAACTCTTTGCAGACCCCCGTGCAAGCTTTAGAACAAGATTTTGGATGTTTTCTTTCCTGGCAGAGTTTCTCCTTGCAAGATATGGTGGAAAAGCTTTGTGCTGAGTGTAGAGCGGCAAGACACGCAGAAGACGCAGATACGCAGCTCTCCGAAGCTAAGTGCCGGTCCCGGGCTTCTTTCGGCACAAACCGCTCTCAGGAGCTCCCTGCGCTCGCCACAATGCTCTGTGTGCGAAGAAGCCGCTTCTTCGCCTCCGGGAGAATCGGCGAGCGGCAGCTTCCCAAAGGCGAAGATGCAAGCTGCAGCACACAGGCACAGTGTGGGCAGCCTTCAGACTTAGAGAAAACAGTACTTTACCACTCTCCTGCCTTTTCCATGGTTATTCTATTGGAAAAGAACGAGTTTTGGACAACTACCTTTCATTCTTGCCAAACTCTTTGCAGACCCCCGTGCAAGCTTTAGAAGAAGATTTTGGATGTTTTCTTTCCTGGCAGAGTTTCTCCTTGCAAGATATGGTGGAAAAGCTTTTTGCTGAGTGTAGAGCGGCAAGACACGCAGAAGACGCAGATACGCAGCTCTCCGAAGCTAAGTGCCGGTCCCGGGCTTCTTTCGGCACAAACCGCTCTCAGGAGCTCCCTGCGCTCGCCACAATGCTCTGTGTGCGAAGAAGCCGCTTCTTCGCCTCCGGGAGAATCGGCGAGCGGCAGCTTCCCAAAGGCGAAGATGCAAGCTGCAGCACGCAGGCACAGTGTGGGCAGCCTTCAGACTTAGAGAAAACAGTACTTTACCACTCTCCTGCCTTTTCCATGGTTATTCTATTGGAAAAGAACGAGTTTTGGACAACTACCTTTCATTCTTGCCAAACTCTTTGCAGACCCCCGTGCAAGCTTTAGAACAAGATTTTGGATGTTTTCTTTCCTGGCAGAGTTTCTCCTTGCAAGATATGGTGGAAAAGCTTTGTGCTGAGTGTAGAGCGGCAAGACACGCAGAAGACGCAGATACGCAGCTCTCCGAAGCTAAGTGCCGGTCCCGGGCTTCTTTCGGCACAAACCGCTCTCAGGAGCTCCCTGCGCTCGCCACAATGCTCTGTGTGCGAAGAAGCCGCTTCTTCGCCTCCGGGAGAATCGGCGAGCGGCAGCTTCCCAAAGGCGAAGATGCAAGCTGCAGCACGCAGGCACAGTGTGGGCAGCCTTCAGACTTAGAGAAAACAGTACTTTACCACTCTCCTGCCTTTTCCATGGTTATTCTATTGGAAAAGAACGAGTTTTGGACAACTACCTTTCATTCTTGCCAAACTCTTTGCAGACCCCCGTGCAAGCTTTAGAACAAGATTTTGGATGTTTTCTTTCCTGGCAGAGTTTCTCCTTGCAAGATATGGTGGAAAAGCTTTTTGCTGAGTGTAGAGCGGCAAGACACGCAGAAGACGCAGATACGCAGCTCTCCGAAGCTAAGTGCCGGTCCCGGGCTTCTTTCGGCACAAACCGCTCTCAGGAGCTCCCTGCGCTCGCCACAATGCTCTGTGTGCGAAGAAGCCGCTTCTTCGCCTCCGGGAGAATCGGCGAGCGGCAGCTTCCCAAAGGCGAAGATGCAAGCTGCAGCACACAGGCACAGTGTGGGCAGCCTTCAGACTTCGAGAAAACAGTACTTTACCACTCTCCTGCCTTTTCCATGGTTATTCTATTGGAAAAGAACGAGTTTTGGACAACTACCTTTCATTCTTGCCAAACTCTTTGCAGACCCCCGTGCAAGCTTTAGAACAAGATTTTGGATGTTTTCTTTCCTGGCAGAGTTTCTCCTTGCAAGATATGGTGGAAAAGCTTTTTGCTGAGTGTAGAGCGGCAAGACACGCAGAAGACGCAGATACGCAGCTCTCCGAAGCTAAGTGCCGGTCCCGGGCTTCTTTCGGCACAAACCGCTCTCAGGAGCTCCCCGCGCTCGCCACAATGCTCTGTGTGCGAAGAAGCCGCTTCTTCGCCTCCGGGAGAATCGGCGAGCGGCAGCTTCCCAAAGGCGAAGATGCAAGCTGCAGCACACAGGCACAGTGTGGGCAGCCTTCAGACTTAGAGAAAACAGTACTTTACCACTCTCCTGCCTTTTCCATGGTTATTCTATTGGAAAAGAACGAGTTTTGGACAACTACCTTTCATTCTTGCCAAACTCTTTGCAGACCCCCGTGCAAGCTTTAGAACAAGATTTTGGATGTTTTCTTTCCTGGCAGAGTTTCTCCTTGCAAGATATGGTGGAAAAGCTTTTTGCTGAGTGTAGAGCGGCAAGACACGCAGAAGACGCAGATACGCAGCTCTCCGAAGCTAAGTGCCGGTCCCGGGCTTCTTTCGGCACAAACCGCTCTCAGGAGCTCCCTGCGCTCGCCACAATGCTCTGTGTGCGAAGAAGCCGCTTCTTCGCCTCCGGGAGAATCGGCGAGCGGCAGCTTCCCAAAGGCGAAGATGCAAGCTGCAGCACGCAGGCACAGTGTGGGCAGCCTTCAGACTTAGAGAAAACAGTACTTTACCACTCTCCTGCCTTTTCCATGGTTATTCTATTGGAAAAGAACGAGTTTTGGACAACTACCTTTCATTCTTGCCAAACTCTTTGCAGACCCCCGTGCAAGCTTTAGAACAAGATTTTGGATGTTTTCTTTCCTGGCAGAGTTTCTCCTTGCAAGATATGGTGGAAAAGCTTTTTGCTGAGTGTAGAGCGGCAAGACACGCAGAAGACGCAGATACGCAGCTCTCCGAAGCTAAGTGCCGGTCCCGGGCTTCTTTCGGCACAAACCGCTCTCAGGAGCTCCCTGCGCTCGCCACAATGCTCTGTGTGCGAAGAAGCCGCTTCTTCGCCTCCGGGAGAATCGGCGAGCGGCAGCTTCCCAAAGGCGAAGATGCAAGCTGCAGCACGCAGGCACAGTGTGGGCAGCCTTCAGACTTAGAGAAAACAGTACTTTACCACTCTCCTGCCTTTTCCATGGTTATTCTATTGGAAAAGAACGAGTTTTGGACAACTACCTTTCATTTTTGCCAAACTCTTTGCAGACCCCCGTGCAAGCTTTAGAACAAGATTTTGGATGTTTTCTTTCCTGGCAGAGTTTCTCCTTGCAAGATATGGTGGAAAAGCTTTTTGCTGAGTGTAGAGCGGCAAGACACGCAGAAGACGCAGATACGCAGCTCTCCGAAGCTAAGTGCCGGTCCCGGGCTTCTTTCGGCACAAACCGCTCTCAGGAGCTCCCTGCGCTCGCCACAATGCTCTGTGTGCGAAGAAGCCGCTTCTTCGCCTCCGGGAGAATCGGCGAGCGGCAGCTTCCCAAAGGCGAAGATGCAAGCTGCAGCACGCAGGCACAGTGTGGGCAGCCTTCAGACTTAGAGAAAACAGTACTTTACCACTCTCCTGCCTTTTCCATGGTTATTCTATTGGAAAAGAACGAGTTTTGGACAACTACCTTTCATTCTTGCCAAACTCTTTGCAGACCCCCGTGCAAGCTTTAGAACAAGATTTTGGATGTTTTCTTTCCTGGCAGAGTTTCTCCTTGCAAGATATGGTGGAAAAGCTTTTTGCTGAGTGTAGAGCGGCAAGACACGCAGAAGACGCAGATACGCAGCTCTCCGAAGCTAAGTGCCGGTCCCGGGCTTCTTTCGGCACAAACCGCTCTCAGGAGCTCCCTGCGCTCGCCACAATGCTCTGTGTGCGAAGAAGCCGCTTCTTCGCCTCCGGGAGAATCGGCGAGCGGCAGCTTCCCAAAGGCGAAGATGCAAGCTGCAGCACGCAGGCACAGTGTGGGCAGCCTTCAGACTTAGAGAAAACAGTACTTTACCACTCTCCTGCCTTTTCCATGGTTATTCTATTGGAAAAGAACGAGTTTTGGACAACTACCTTTCATTTTTGCCAAACTCTTTGCAGACCCCCGTGCAAGCTTTAGAACAAGATTTTGGATGTTTTCTTTCCTGGCAGAGTTTCTCCTTGCAAGATATGGTGGAAAAGCTTTTTGCTGAGTGTAGAGCGGCAAGACACGCAGAAGACGCAGATACGCAGCTCTCCGAAGCTAAGTGCCGGTCCCGGGCTTCTTTCGGCACAAACCGCTCTCAGGAGCTCCCTGCGCTCGCCACAATGCTCTGTGTGCGAAGAAGCCGCTTCTTCGCCTCCGGGAGAATCGGCGAGCGGCAGCTTCCCAAAGGCGAAGATGCAAGCTGCAGCACACAGGCACAGTGTGGGCAGCCTTCAGACTTAGAGAAAACAGTACTTTACCACTCTCCTGCCTTTTCCATGGTTATTCTATTGGAAAAGAACGAGTTTTGGACAACTACCTTTCATTCTTGCCAAACTCTTTGCAGACCCCCGTGCAAGCTTTAGAACAAGATTTTGGATGTTTTCTTTCCTGGCAGAGTTTCTCCTTGCAAGATATGGTGGAAAAGCTTTTTGCTGAGTGTAGAGCGGCAAGACACGCAGAAGACGCAGATACGCAGCTCTCCGAAGCTAAGTGCCGGTCCCGGGCTTCTTTCGGCACAAACCGCTCTCAGGAGCTCCCTGCGCTCGCCACAATGCTCTGTGTGCGAAGAAGCCGCTTCTTCGCCTCCGGGAGAATCGGCGAGCGGCAGCTTCCCAAAGGCGAAGATGCAAGCTGCAGCACGCAGGCACAGTGTGGGCAGCCTTCAGACTTAGAGAAAACAGTACTTTACCACTCTCCTGCCTTTTCCATGGTTATTCTATTGGAAAAGAACGAGTTTTGGACAACTACCTTTCATTCTTGCCAAACTCTTTGCAGACCCCCGTGCAAGCTTTAGAACAAGATTTTGGATGTTTTCTTTCCTGGCAGAGTTTCTCCTTGCAAGATATGGTGGAAAAGCTTTTTGCTGAGTGTAGAGCGGCAAGACACGCAGAAGACGCAGATACGCAGCTCTCCGAAGCTAAGTGCCGGTCCCGGGCTTCTTTCGGCACAAACCGCTCTCAGGAGCTCCCTGCGCTCGCCACAATGCTCTGTGTGCGAAGAAGCCGCTTCTTCGCCTCCTGGAGAATCGGCGAGCGGCAGCTTCCCAAAGGCGAAGATGCAAGCTGCAGCACACAGGCACAGTGTGGGCAGCCTTCAGACTTAGAGAAAACAGTACTTTACCACTCTCCTGCCTTTTCCATGGTTATTCTATTGGAAAAGAACGAGTTTTGGACAACTACCTTTCATTCTTGCCAAACTCTTTGCAGACCCCCGTGCAAGCTTTAGAACAAGATTTTGGATGTTTTCTTTCCTGGCAGAGTTTCTCCTTGCAAGATATGGTGGAAAAGCTTTTTGCTGAGTGTAGAGCGGCAAGACACGCAGAAGACGCAGATACGCAGCTCTCCGAAGCTAAGTGCCGGTCCCGGGCTTCTTTCGGCACAAACCGCTCTCAGGAGCTCCCTGCGCTCGCCACAATGCTCTGTGTGCGAAGAAGCCGCTTCTTCGCCTCCGGGAGAATCGGCGAGCGGCAGCTTCCCAAAGGCGAAGATGCAAGCTGCAGCACGCAGGCACAGTGTGGGCAGCCTTCAAACTTAGAGAAAACAGTACTTTACCACTCTCCTGCCTTTTCCATGGTTATTCTATTGGAAAAGAACGAGTTTTGGACAACTACCTTTCATTCTTGCCAAACTCTTTGCAGACCCCCGTGCAAGCTTTAGAAGAAGATTTTGGATGTTTTCTTTCCTGGCAGAGTTTCTCCTTGCAAGATATGGTGGAAAAGCTTTTTGCTGAGTGTAGAGCGGCAAGACACGCAGAAGACGCAGATACGCAGCTCTCCGAAGCTAAGTGCCGGTCCCGGGCTTCTTTCGGCACAAACCGCTCTCAGGAGCTCCCTGCGCTCGCCACAATGCTCTGTGTGCGAAGAAGCCGCTTCTTCGCCTCCGGGAGAATCGGCGAGCGGCAGCTTCCCAAAGGCGAAGATGCAAGCTGCAGCACACAGGCACAGTGTGGGCAGCCTTCAGACTTCGAGAAAACAGTACTTTACCACTCTCCTGCCTTTTCCATGGTTATTCTATTGGAAAAGAACGAGTTTTGGACAACTACCTTTCATTCTTGCCAAACTCTTTGCAGACCCCCGTGCAAGCTTTAGAACAAGATTTTGGATGTTTTCTTTCCTGGCAGAGTTTCTCCTTGCAAGATATGGTGGAAAAGCTTTTTGCTGAGTGTAGAGCGGCAAGACACGCAGAAGACGCAGATACGCAGCTCTCCGAAGCTAAGTGCCGGTCCCGGGCTTCTTTCGGCACAAACCGCTCTCAGGAGCTCCCTGCGCTCGCCACAATGCTCTGTGTGCGAAGAAGCTGCTTCTTCGCCTCCGGGAGAATCGGCGAGCGGCAGCTTGCCAAAGGCGAAGATGCAAGCTGCAGCACGCAGGCACAGTGTGGGCAGCCTTCAGACTTAGAGAAAACAGTACTTTACCACTCTCCTGCCTTTTCCATGGTTATTCTATTGGAAAAGAACGAGTTTTGGACAACTACCTTTCATTCTTGCCAAACTCTTTGCAGACCCCCGTGCAAGCTTTAGAACAAGATTTTGGATGTTTTCTTTCCTGGCAGAGTTTCTCCTTGCAAGATATGGTGGAAAAGCTTTGTGCTGAGTGTAGAGCGGCAAGACACGCAGAAGACGCAGATACGCAGCTCTCCGAAGCTAAGTGCCGGTCCCGGGCTTCTTTCGGCACAAACCGCTCTCAGGAGCTCCCTGCGCTCGCCACAATGCTCTGTGTGCGAAGAAGCCGCTTCTTCGCCTCCTGGAGAATCGGCGAGCGGCAGCTTCCCAAAGGCGAAGATGCAAGCTGCAGCACGCAGGCACAGTGTGGGCAGCCTTCAGACTTAGAGAAAACAGTACTTTACCACTCTCCTGCCTTTTCCATGGTTATTCTATTGGAAAAGAACGAGTTTTGGACAACTACCTTTCATTCTTGCCAAACTCTTTGCAGACCCCCGTGCAAGCTTTAGAACAAGATTTTGGATGTTTTCTTTCCTGGCAGAGTTTCTCCTTGCAAGATATGGTGGAAAAGCTTTTTGCTGAGTGTAGAGCGGCAAGACACGCAGAAGACGCAGATACGCAGCTCTCCGAAGCTAAGTGCTGGTCCCGGGCTTCTTTCGGCACAAACCGCTCTCAGGAGCTCCCTGCGCTCGCCACAATGCTCTGTGTGCGAAGAAGCCGCTTCTTCGCCTCCGGGAGAATCGGCGAGCGGCAGCTTCCCAAAGGCGAAGATGCAAGCTGCAGCACGCAGGCACAGTGTGGGCAGCCTTCAGACTTAGAGAAAACAGTACTTTACCACTCTCCTGCCTTTTCCATGGTTATTCTATTGGAAAAGAACGAGTTTTGGACAACTACCTTTCATTCTTGCCAAACTCTTTGCAGACCCCCGTGCAAGCTTTAGAAGAAGATTTTGGATGTTTTCTTTCCTGGCAGAGTTTCTCCTTGCAAGATATGGTGGAAAAGCTTTTTGCTGAGTGTAGAGCGGCAAGACACGCAGAAGACGCAGATACGCAGCTCTCCGAAGCTAAGTGCCGGTCCCGGGCTTCTTTCGGCACAAACCGCTCTCAGGAGCTCCCTGCGCTCGCCACAATGCTCTGTGTGCGAAGAAGCCGCTTCTTCGCCTCCGGGAGAATCGGCGAGCGGCAGCTTCCCAAAGGCGAAGATGCAAGCTGCAGCACGCAG
Source organism: Molothrus aeneus (assembly GCF_037042795.1). Taxonomy (NCBI): domain Eukaryota; kingdom Metazoa; phylum Chordata; class Aves; order Passeriformes; family Icteridae; genus Molothrus; species Molothrus aeneus. Next base: position 15,835 of record NW_027098838.1, read on the forward strand.
GCACAGTGTGGGCAGCCTTCAGACTTAGAGAAAACAGTACTTTACCACTCTCCTGCCTTTTCCATGGTTATTCTATTGGAAAAGAACGAGTTTTGGACAACTACCTTTCATTCTTGCCAAACTCTTTGCAGACCCCCGTGCAAGCTTTAGAAGAAGATTTTGGATGTTTTCTTTCCTGGCAGAGTTTCTCCTTGCAAGATATGGTGGAAAAGCTTTTTGCTGAGTGTAGAGCGGCAAGACACGCAGAAGACGCAGATACGCAGCTCTCCGAAGCTAAGTGCCGGTCCCGGGCTTCTTTCGGCACAAACCGCTCTCAGGAGCTCCCTGCGCTCGCCACAATGCTCTGTGTGCGAAGAAGCCGCTTCTTCGCCTCCGGGAGAATCGGCGAGCGGCAGCTTCCCAAAGGCGAAGATGCAAGCTGCAGCACGCAGGCACAGTGTGGGCAGCCTTCAGACTTAGAGAAAACAGTACTTTACCACTCTCCTGCCTTTTCCATGGTTATTCTATTGGAAAAGAACGAGTTTTGGACAACTACCTTTCATTCTTGCCAAACTCTTTGCAGACCCCCGTGCAAGCTTTAGAACAAGATTTTGGATGTTTTCTTTCCTGGCAGAGTTTCTCCTTGCAAGATATGGTGGAAAAGCTTTTTGCTGAGTGTAGAGCGGCAAGACACGCAGAAGACGCAGATACGCAGCTCTCCGAAGCTAAGTGCCGGTCCCGGGCTTCTTTCGGCACAAACCGCTCTCAGGAGCTCCCTGCGCTCGCCACAATGCTCTGTGTGCGAAGAAGCCGCTTCTTCGCCTCCGGGAGAATCGGCGAGCGGCAGCTTCCCAAAGGCGAAGATGCAAGCTGCAGCACGCAGGCACAGTGTGGGCAGCCTTCAGACTTAGAGAAAACAGTACTTTACCACTCTCCTGCCTTTTCCATGGTTATTCTATTGGAAAAGAACGAGTTTTGGACAACTACCTTTCATTCTTGCCAAACTCTTTGCAGACCCCCGTGCAAGCTTTAGAACAAGATTTTGGATGTTTTCTTTCCTGGCAGAGTTTCTCCTTGCAAGATATGGTGGAAAAGCTTTTTGCTGAGTGTAGAGCGGCAAGACACGCAGAAGACGCAGATACGCAGCTCTCCGAAGCTAAGTGCCGGTCCCGGGCTTCTTTCGGCACAAACCGCTCTCAGGAGCTCCCTGCGCTCGCCACAATGCTCTGTGTGCGAAGAAGCCGCTTCTTCGCCTCCTGGAGAATCGGCGAGCGGCAGCTTCCCAAAGGCGAAGATGCAAGCTGCAGCACGCAGGCACAGTGTGGGCAGCCTTCAGACTTAGAGAAAACAGTACTTTACCACTCTCCTGCCTTTTCCATGGTTATTCTATTGGAAAAGAACGAGTTTTGGACAACTACCTTTCATTCTTGCCAAACTCTTTGCAGACCCCCGTGCAAGCTTTAGAACAAGATTTTGGATGTTTTCTTTCCTGGCAGAGTTTCTCCTTGCAAGATATGGTGGAAAAGCTTTTTGCTGAGTGTAGAGCGGCAAGACACGCAGAAGACGCAGATACGCAGCTCTCCGAAGCTAAGTGCCGGTCCCGGGCTTCTTTCGGCACAAACCGCTCTCAGGAGCTCCCTGCGCTCGCCACAATGCTCTGTGTGCGAAGAAGCCGCTTCTTCGCCTCCGGGAGAATCGGCGAGCGGCAGCTTCCCAAAGGCGAAGATGCAAGCTGCAGCACACAGGCACAGTGTGGGCAGCCTTCAGACTTCGAGAAAACAGTACTTTACCACTCTCCTGCCTTTTCCATGGTTATTCTATTGGAAAAGAACGAGTTTTGGACAACTACCTTTCATTCTTGCCAAACTCTTTGCAGACCCCCGTGCAAGCTTTAGAACAAGATTTTGGATGTTTTCTTTCCTGGCAGAGTTTCTCCTTGCAAGATATGGTGGAAAAGCTTTTTGCTGAGTGTAGAGCGGCAAGACACGCAGAAGACGCAGATACGCAGCTCTCCGAAGCTAAGTGCCGGTCCCGGGCTTCTTTCGGCACAAACCGCTCTCAGGAGCTCCCTGCGCTCGCCACAATGCTCTGTGTGCGAAGAAGCCGCTTCTTCGCCTCCGGGAGAATCGGCGAGCGGCAGCTTCCCAAAGGCGAAGATGCAAGCTGCAGCACGCAGGCACAGTGTGGGCAGCCTTCAGACTTAGAGAAAACAGTACTTTACCACTCTCCTGCCTTTTCCATGGTTATTCTATTGGAAAAGAACGAGTTTTGGACAACTACCTTTCATTCTTGCCAAACTCTTTGCAGACCCCCGTGCAAGCTTTAGAACAAGATTTTGGATGTTTTCTTTCCTGGCAGAGTTTCTCCTTGCAAGATATGGTGGAAAAGCTTTTTGCTGAGTGTAGAGCGGCAAGACACGCAGAAGACGCAGATACGCAGCTCTCCGAAGCTAAGTGCCGGTCCCGGGCTTCTTTCGGCACAAACCGCTCTCAGGAGCTCCCTGCGCTCGCCACAATGCTCTGTGTGCGAAGAAGCCGCTTCTTCGCCTCCGGGAGAATCGGCGAGCGGCAGCTTCCCAAAGGCGAAGATGCAAGCTGCAGCACACAGGCACAGTGTGGGCAGCCTTCAGACTTCGAGAAAACAGTACTTTACCACTCTCCTGCCTTTTCCATGGTTATTCTATTGGAAAAGAACGAGTTTTGGACAACTACCTTTCATTCTTGCCAAACTCTTTGCAGACCCCCGTGCAAGCTTTAGAAGAAGATTTTGGATGTTTTCTTTCCTGGCAGAGTTTCTCCTTGCAAGATATGGTGGAAAAGCTTTTTGCTGAGTGTAGAGCGGCAAGACACGCAGAAGACGCAGATACGCAGCTCTCCGAAGCTAAGTGCCGGTCCCGGGCTTCTTTCGGCACAAACCGCTCTCAGGAGCTCCCTGCGCTCGCCACAATGCTCTGTGTGCGAAGAAGCCGCTTCTTCGCCTCCGGGAGAATCGGCGAGCGGCAGCTTCCCAAAGGCGAAGATGCAAGCTGCAGCACGCAGGCACAGTGTGGGCAGCCTTCAGACTTAGAGAAAACAGTACTTTACCACTCTCCTGCCTTTTCCATGGTTATTCTATTGGAAAAGAACGAGTTTTGGACAACTACCTTTCATTCTTGCCAAACTCTTTGCAGACCCCCGTGCAAGCTTTAGAACAAGATTTTGGATGTTTTCTTTCCTGGCAGAGTTTCTCCTTGCAAGATATGGTGGAAAAGCTTTTTGCTGAGTGTAGAGCGGCAAGACACGCAGAAGACGCAGATACGCAGCTCTCCGAAGCTAAGTGCCGGTCCCGGGCTTCTTTCGGCACAAACCGCTCTCAGGAGCTCCCTGCGCTCGCCACAATGCTCTGTGTGCGAAGAAGCCGCTTCTTCGCCTCCGGGAGAATCGGCGAGCGGCAGCTTCCCAAAGGCGAAGATGCAAGCTGCAGCACGCAGGCACAGTGTGGGCAGCCTTCAGACTTAGAGAAAACAGTACTTTACCACTCTCCTGCCTTTTCCATGGTTATTCTATTGGAAAAGAACGAGTTTTGGACAACTACCTTTCATTCTTGCCAAACTCTTTGCAGACCCCCGTGCAAGCTTTAGAACAAGATTTTGGATGTTTTCTTTCCTGGCAGAGTTTCTCCTTGCAAGATATGGTGGAAAAGCTTTTTGCTGAGTGTAGAGCGGCAAGACACGCAGAAGACGCAGATACGCAGCTCTCCGAAGCTAAGTGCCGGTCCCGGGCTTCTTTCGGCACAAACCGCTCTCAGGAGCTCCCTGCGCTCGCCACAATGCTCTGTGTGCGAAGAAGCCGCTTCTTCGCCTCCGGGAGAATCGGCGAGCGGCAGCTTCCCAAAGGCGAAGATGCAAGCTGCAGCACGCAGGCACAGTGTGGGCAGCCTTCAAACTTAGAGAAAACAGTACTTTACCACTCTCCTGCCTTTTCCATGGTTATTCTATTGGAAAAGAACGAGTTTTGGACAACTACCTTTCATTCTTGCCAAACTCTTTGCAGACCCCCGTGCAAGCTTTAGAACAAGATTTTGGATGTTTTCTTTCCTGGCAGAGTTTCTCCTTGCAAGATATGGTGGAAAAGCTTTTTGCTGAGTGTAGAGCGGCAAGACACGCAGAAGACGCAGATACGCAGCTCTCCGAAGCTAAGTGCCGGTCCCGGGCTTCTTTCGGCACAAACCGCTCTCAGGAGCTCCCTGCGCTCGCCACAATGCTCTGTGTGCGAAGAAGCCGCTTCTTCGCCTCCGGGAGAATCGGCGAGCGGCAGCTTCCCAAAGGCGAAGATGCAAGCTGCAGCACACAGGCACAGTGTGGGCAGCCTTCAGACTTAGAGAAAACAGTACTTTACCACTCTCCTGCCTTTTCCATGGTTATTCTATTGGAAAAGAACGAGTTTTGGACAACTACCTTTCATTCTTGCCAAACTCTTTGCAGACCCCCGTGCAAGCTTTAGAACAAGATTTTGGATGTTTTCTTTCCTGGCAGAGTTTCTCCTTGCAAGATATGCTGGAAAAGCTTTTTGCTGAGTGTAGAGCGGCAAGACACGCAGAAGACGCAGATACGCAGCTCTCCGAAGCTAAGTGCCGGTCCCGGGCTTCTTTCGGCACAAACCGCTCTCAGGAGCTCCCTGCGCTCGCCACAATGCTCTGTGTGCGAAGAAGCCGCTTCTTCGCCTCCGGGAGAATCGGCGTGCGGCAGCTTCCCAAAGGCGAAGATGCAAGCTGCACCACACAGGCACAGTGTGGGCAGCCTTCAGACTTAGAGAAAACAGTACTTTACCACTCTCCTGCCTTTTCCATGGTTATTCTATTGGAAAAGAACGAGTTTTGGACAACTACCTTTCATTCTTGCCAAACTCTTTGCAGACCCCCGTGCAAGCTTTAGAAGAAGATTTTGGATGTTTTCTTTCCTGGCAGAGTTTCTCCTTGCAAGATATGGTGGAAAAGCTTTTTGCTGAGTGTAGAGCGGCAAGACACGCAGAAGACGCAGATACGCAGCTCTCCGAAGCTAAGTGCCGGTCCCGGGCTTCTTTCGGCACAAACCGCTCTCAGGAGCTCCCTGCGCTCGCCACAATGCTCTGTGTGCGAAGAAGCCGCTTCTTCGCCTCCGGGAGAATCGGCGAGCGGCAGCTTCCCAAAGGCGAAGATGCAAGCTGCAGCACGCAGGCACAGTGTGGGCAGCCTTCAGACTTAGAGAAAACAGTACTTTACCACTCTCCTGCCTTTTCCATGGTTATTCTATTGGAAAAGAACGAGTTTTGGACAACTACCTTTCATTCTTGCCAAACTCTTTGCAGACCCGCGTGCAAGCTTTAGAACAAGATTTTGGATGTTTTCTTTCCTGGCAGAGTTTCTCCTTGCAAGATATGGTGGAAAAGCTTTTTGCTGAGTGTAGAGCGGCAAGACACGCAGAAGACGCAGATACGCAGCTCTCCGAAGCTAAGTGCCGGTCCCGGGCTTCTTTCGGCACAAACCGCTCTCAGGAGCTCCCTGCGCTCGCCACAATGCTCTGTGTGCGAAGAAGCCGCTTCTTCGCCTCCGGGAGAATCGGCGAGCGGCAGCTTCCCAAAGGCGAAGATGCAAGCTGCAGCACACAGGCACAGTGTGGGCAGCCTTCAGACTTAGAGAAAACAGTACTTTACCACTCTCCTGCCTTTTCCATGGTTATTCTATTGGAAAAGAACGAGTTTTGGACAACTACCTTTCATTCTTGCCAAACTCTTTGCAGACCCCCGTGCAAGCTTTAGAACAAGATTTTGGATGTTTTCTTTCCTGGCAGAGTTTCTCCTTGCAAGATATGGTGGAAAAGCTTTTTGCTGAGTGTAGAGCGGCAAGACACGCAGAAGACGCAGATACGCAGCTCTCCGAAGCTAAGTGCCGGTCCCGGGCTTCTTTCGGCACAAACCGCTCTCAGGAGCTCCCCGCGCTCGCCACAATGCTCTGTGTGCGAAGAAGCCGCTTCTTCGCCTCCGGGAGAATCGGCGAGCGGCAGCTTCCCAAAGGCGAAGATGCAAGCTGCAGCACACAGGCACAGTGTGGGCAGCCTTCAGACTTCGAGAAAACAGTACTTTACCACTCTCCTGCCTTTTCCATGGTTATTCTATTGGAAAAGAACGAGTTTTGGACAACTACCTTTCATTCTTGCCAAACTCTTTGCAGACCCCCGTGCAAGCTTTAGAACAAGATTTTGGATGTTTTCTTTCCTGGCAGAGTTTCTCCTTGCAAGATATGGTGGAAAAGCTTTTTGCTGAGTGTAGAGCGGCAAGACACGCAGAAGACGCAGATACGCAGCTCTCCGAAGCTAAGTGCCGGTCCCGGGCTTCTTTCGGCACAAACCGCTCTCAGGAGCTCCCTGCGCTCGCCACAATGCTCTGTGTGCGAAGAAGCCGCTTCTTCGCCTCCGGGAGAATCGGCGAGCGGCAGCTTGCCAAAGGCGAAGATGCAAGCTGCAGCACGCAGGCACAGTGTGGGCAGCCTTCAGACTTCGAGAAAACAGTACTTTACCACTCTCCTGCCTTTTCCATGGTTATTCTATTGGAAAAGAACGAGTTTTGGACAACTACCTTTCATTCTTGCCAAACTCTTTGCAGACCCCCGTGCAAGCTTTAGAACAAGATTTTGGATGTTTTCTTTCCTGGCAGAGTTTCTCCTTGCAAGATATGGTGGAAAAGCTTTTTGCTGAGTGTAGAGCGGCAAGACACGCAGAAGACGCAGATACGCAGCTCTCCGAAGCTAAGTGCCGGTCCCGGGCTTCTTTCGGCACAAACCGCTCTCAGGAGCTCCCTGCGCTCGCCACAATGCTCTGTGTGCGAAGAAGCCGCTTCTTCGCCTCCGGGAGAATCGGCGAGCGGCAGCTTCCCAAAGGCGAAGATGCAAGCTGCAGCACGCAGGCACAGTGTGGGCAGCCTTCAGACTTAGAGAAAACAGTACTTTACCACTCTCCTGCCTTTTCCATGGTTATTCTATTGGAAAAGAACGAGTTTTGGACAACTACCTTTCATTCTTGCCAAACTCTTTGCAGACCCCCGTGCAAGCTTTAGAACAAGATTTTGGATGTTTTCTTTCCTGGCAGAGTTTCTCCTTGCAAGATATGGTGGAAAAGCTTTTTGCTGAGTGTAGAGCGGCAAGACACGCAGAAGACGCAGATACGCAGCTCTCCGAAGCTAAGTGCCGGTCCCGGGCTTCTTTCGGCACAAACCGCTCTCAGGAGCTCCCTGCGCTCGCCACAATGCTCTGTGTGCGAAGAAGCCGCTTCTTCGCCTCCGGGAGAATCGGCGAGCGGCAGCTTCCCAAAGGCGAAGATGCAAGCTGCAGCACGCAGGCACAGTGTGGGCAGCCTTCAGACTTAGAGAAAACAGTACTTTACCACTCTCCTGCCTTTTCCATGGTTATTCTATTGGAAAAGAACGAGTTTTGGACAACTACCTTTCATTCTTGCCAAACTCTTTGCAGACCCCCGTGCAAGCTTTAGAACAAGATTTTGGATGTTTTCTTTCCTGGCAGAGTTTCTCCTTGCAAGATATGGTGGAAAAGCTTTTTGCTGAGTGTAGAGCGGCAAGACACGCAGAAGACGCAGATACGCAGCTCTCCGAAGCTAAGTGCCGGTCCCGGGCTTCTTTCGGCACAAACCGCTCTCAGGAGCTCCCTGCGCTCGCCACAATGCTCTGTGTGCGAAGAAGCCGCTTCTTCGCCTCCTGGAGAATCGGCGAGCGGCAGCTTCCCAAAGGCGAAGATGCAAGCTGCAGCACGCAGGCACAGTGTGGGCAGCCTTCAGACTTAGAGAAAACAGTACTTTACCACTCTCCTGCCTTTTCCATGGTTATTCTATTGGAAAAGAACGAGTTTTGGACAACTACCTTTCATTCTTGCCAAACTCTTTGCAGACCCCCGTGCAAGCTTTAGAAGAAGATTTTGGATGTTTTCTTTCCTGGCAGAGTTTCTCCTTGCAAGATATGGTGGAAAAGCTTTTTGCTGAGTGTAGAGCGGCAAGACACGCAGAAGACGCAGATACGCAGCTCTCCGAAGCTAAGTGCCGGTCCCGGGCTTCTTTCGGCACAAACCGCTCTCAGGAGCTCCCTGCGCTCGCCACAATGCTCTGTGTGCGAAGAAGCCGCTTCTTCGCCTCCGGGAGAATCGGCGAGCGGCAGCTTCCCAAAGGCGAAGATGCAAGCTGCAGCACGCAGGCACAGTGTGGGCAGCCTTCAGACTTAGAGAAAACAGTACTTTACCACTCTCCTGCCTTTTCCATGGTTATTCTATTGGAAAAGAACGAGTTTTGGACAACTACCTTTCATTCTTGCCAAACTCTTTGCAGACCCCCGTGCAAGCTTTAGAAGAAGATTTTGGATGTTTTCTTTCCTGGCAGAGTTTCTCCTTGCAAGATATGGTGGAAAAGCTTTTTGCTGAGTGTAGAGCGGCAAGACACGCAGAAGACGCAGATACGCAGCTCTCCGAAGCTAAGTGCCGGTCCCGGGCTTCTTTCGGCACAAACCGCTCTCAGGAGCTCCCTGCGCTCGCCACAATGCTCTGTGTGCGAAGAAGCCGCTTCTTCGCCTCCGGGAGAATCGGCGAGCGGCAGCTTCCCAAAGGCGAAGATGCAAGCTGCAGCACGCAGGCACAGTGTGGGCAGCCTTCAGACTTAGAGAAAACAGTACTTTACCACTCTCCTGCCTTTTCCATGGTTATTCTATTGGAAAAGAACGAGTTTTGGACAACTACCTTTCATTCTTGCCAAACTCTTTGCAGACCCCCGTGCAAGCTTTAGAAGAAGATTTTGGATGTTTTCTTTCCTGGCAGAGTTTCTCCTTGCAAGATATGGTGGAAAAGCTTTGTGCTGAGTGTAGAGCGGCAAGACACGCAGAAGACGCAGATACGCAGCTCTCCGAAGCTAAGTGCCGGTCCCGGGCTTCTTTCGGCACAAACCGCTCTCAGGAGCTCCCTGCGCTCGCCACAATGCTCTGTGTGCGAAGAAGCCGCTTCTTCGCCTCCGGGAGAATCGGCGAGCGGCAGCTTGCCAAAGGCGAAGATGCAAGCTGCAGCACACAGGCACAGTGTGGGCAGCCTTCAGACTTAGAGAAAACAGTACTTTACCACTCTCCTGCCTTTTCCATGGTTATTCTATTGGAAAAGAACGAGTTTTGGACAACTACCTTTCATTCTTGCCAAACTCTTTGCAGACCCCCGTGCAAGCTTTAGAACAAGATTTTGGATGTTTTCTTTCCTGGCAGAGTTTCTCCTTGCAAGATATGGTGGAAAAGCTTTTTGCTGAGTGTAGAGCGGCAAGACACGCAGAAGACGCAGATACGCAGCTCTCCGAAGCTAAGTGCCGGTCCCGGGCTTCTTTCGGCACAAACCGCTCTCAGGAGCTCCCCGCGCTCGCCACAATGCTCTGTGTGCGAAGAAGCCGCTTCTTCGCCTCCGGGAGAATCGGCGAGCGGCAGCTTCCCAAAGGCGAAGATGCAAGCTGCAGCACGCAGGCACAGTGTGGGCAGCCTTCAGACTTAGAGAAAACAGTACTTTACCACTCTCCTGCCTTTTCCATGGTTATTCTATTGGAAAAGAACGAGTTTTGGACAACTACCTTTCATTCTTGCCAAACTCTTTGCAGACCCCCGTGCAAGCTTTAGAACAAGATTTTGGATGTTTTCTTTCCTGGCAGAGTTTCTCCTTGCAAGATATGGTGGAAAAGCTTTTTGCTGAGTGTAGAGCGGCAAGACACGCAGAAGACGCAGATACGCAGCTCTCCGAAGCTAAGTGCCGGTCCCGGGCTTCTTTCGGCACAAACCGCTCTCAGGAGCTCCCTGCGCTCGCCACAATGCTCTGTGTGCGAAGAAGCCGCTTCTTCGCCTCCGGGAGAATCGGCGAGCGGCAGCTTCCCAAAGGCGAAGATGCAAGCTGCAGCACGCAGGCACAGTGTGGGCAGCCTTCAGACTTCGAGAAAACAGTACTTTACCACTCTCCTGCCTTTTCCATGGTTATTCTATTGGAAAAGAACGAGTTTTGGACAACTACCTTTCATTCTTGCCAAACTCTTTGCAGACCCCCGTGCAAGCTTTAGAACAAGATTTTGGATGTTTTCTTTCCTGGCAGAGTTTCTCCTTGCAAGATATGGTGGAAAAGCTTTTTGCTGAGTGTAGAGCGGCAAGACACGCAGAAGACGCAGATACGCAGCTCTCCGAAGCTAAGTGCCGGTCCCGGGCTTCTTTCGGCACAAACCGCTCTCAGGAGCTCCCTGCGCTCGCCACAATGCTCTGTGTGCGAAGAAGCCGCTTCTTCGCCTCCGGGAGAATCGGCGAGCGGCAGCTTCCCAAAGGCGAAGATGCAAGCTGCAGCACGCAGGCACAGTGTGGGCAGCCTTCAGACTTAGAGAAAACAGTACTTTACCACTCTCCTGCCTTTTCCATGGTTATTCTATTGGAAAAGAACGAGTTTTGGACAACTACCTTTCATTCTTGCCAAACTCTTTGCAGACCCCCGTGCAAGCTTTAGAAGAAGATTTTGGATGTTTTCTTTCCTGGCAGAGTTTCTCCTTGCAAGATATGGTGGAAAAGCTTTTTGCTGAGTGTAGAGCGGCAAGACACGCAGAAGACGCAGATACGCAGCTCTCCGAAGCTAAGTGCCGGTCCCGGGCTTCTTTCGGCACAAACCGCTCTCAGGAGCTCCCTGCGCTCGCCACAATGCTCTGTGTGCGAAGAAGCCGCTTCTTCGCCTCCGGGAGAATCGGCGAGCGGCAGCTTCCCAAAGGCGAAGATGCAAGCTGCAGCACGCAGGCACAGTGTGGGCAGCCTTCAGACTTAGAGAAAACAGTACTTTACCACTCTCCTGCCTTTTCCATGGTTATTCTATTGGAAAAGAACGAGTTTTGGACAACTACCTTTCATTCTTGCCAAACTCTTTGCAGACCCCCGTGCAAGCTTTAGAACAAGATTTTGGATGTTTTCTTTCCTGGCAGAGTTTCTCTTTGCAAGATATGGTGGAAAAGCTTTTTGCTGAGTGTAGAGCGGCAAGACACGCAGAAGACGCAGATACGCAGCTCTCCGAAGCTAAGTGCCGGTCCCGGGCTTCTTTCGGCACAAACCGCTCTCAGGAGCTCCCTGCGCTCGCCACAATGCTCTGTGTGCGAAGAAGCCGCTTCTTCGCCTCCGGGAGAATCGGCGAGCGGCAGCTTCCCAAAGGCGAAGATGCAAGCTGCAGCACACAGGCACAGTGTGGGCAGCCTTCAGACTTAGAGAAAACAGTACTTTACCACTCTCCTGCCTTTTCCATGGTTATTCTATTGGAAAAGAACGAGTTTTGGACAACTACCTTTCATTCTTGCCAAACTCTTTGCAGACCCCCGTGCAAGCTTTAGAAGAAGATTTTGGATGTTTTCTTTCCTGGCAGAGTTTCTCCTTGCAAGATATGGTGGGAAAGCTTTTTGCTGAGTGTAGAGCGGCAAGACACGCAGAAGACGCAGATACGCAGCTCTCCGAAGCTAAGTGCCGGTCCCGGGCTTCTTTCGGCACAAACCGCTCTCAGGAGCTCCCTGCGCTCGCCACAATGCTCTGTGTGCGAAGAAGCCGCTTCTTCGCCTCCGGGAGAATCGGCGAGCGGCAGCTTCCCAAAGGCGAAGATGCAAGCTGCAGCACGCAGGCACAGTGTGGGCAGCCTTCAGACTTAGAGAAAACAGTACTTTACCACTCTCCTGCCTTTTCCATGGTTATTCTATTGGAAAAGAACGAGTTTTGGACAACTACCTTTCATTCTTGCCAAACTCTTTGCAGACCCCCGTGCAAGCTTTAGAACAAGATTTTGGATGTTTTCTTTCCTGGCAGAGTTTCTCCTTGCAAGATATGGTGGAAAAGCTTTTTGCTGAGTGTAGAGCGGCAAGACACGCAGAAGACGCAGATACGCAGCTCTCCGAAGCTAAGTGCCGGTCCCGGGCTTCTTTCGGCACAAACCGCTCTCAGGAGCTCCCTGCGCTCGCCACAATGCTCTGTGTGCGAAGAAGCCGCTTCTTCGCCTCCTGGAGAATCGGCGAGCGGCAGCTTCCCAAAGGCGAAGATGCAAGCTGCAGCACACAGGCACAGTGTGGGCAGCCTTCAGACTTAGAGAAAACAGTACTTTACCACTCTCCTGCCTTTTCCATGGTTATTCTATTGGAAAAGAACGAGTTTTGGACAACTACCTTTCATTCTTGCCAAACTCTTTGCAGACCCCCGTGCAAGCTTTAGAACAAGATTTTGGATGTTTTCTTTCCTGGCAGAGTTTCTCCTTGCAAGATATGGTGGAAAAGCTTTTTGCTGAGTGTAGAGCGGCAAGACACGCAGAAGACGCAGATACGCAGCTCTCCGAAGCTAAGTGCCGGTCCCGGGCTTCTTTCGGCACAAACCGCTCTCAGGAGCTCCCTGCGCTCGCCACAATGCTCTGTGTGCGAAGAAGCCGCTTCTTCGCCTCCGGGAGAATCGGCGAGCGGCAGCTTCCCAAAGGCGAAGATGCAAGCTGCAGCGCGCAGGCACAGTGTGGGCAGCCTTCAGACTTAGAGAAAACAGTACTTTACCACTCTCCTGCCTTTTCCATGGTTATTCTATTGGAAAAGAACGAGTTTTGGACAACTACCTTTCATTCTTGCCAAACTCTTTGCAGACCTCCGTGCAAGCTTTAGAACAAGATTTTGGATGTTTTCTTTCCTGGCAGAGTTTCTCTTTGCAAGATATGGTGGAAAAGCTTTTTGCTGAGTGTAGAGCGGCAAGACACGCAGAAGACGCAGATACGCAGCTCTCCGAAGCTAAGTGCCGGTCCCGGGCTTCTTTCGGCACAAACCGCTCTCAGGAGCTCCCTGCGCTCGCCACAATGCTCTGTGTGCGAAGAAGCCGCTTCTTCGCCTCCGGGAGAATCGGCGAGCGGCAGCTTCCCAAAGGCGAAGATGCAAGCTGCAGCACACAGGCACAGTGTGGGCAGCCTTCAGACTTAGAGAAAACAGTACTTTACCACTCTCCTGCCTTTTCCATGGTTATTCTATTGGAAAAGAACGAGTTTTGGACAACTACCTTTCATTCTTGCCAAACTCTTTGCAGACCCCCGTGCAAGCTTTAGAAGAAGATTTTGGATGTTTTCTTTCCTGGCAGAGTTTCTCCTTGCAAGATATGGTGGAAAAGCTTTTTGCTGAGTGTAGAGCGGCAAGACACGCAGAAGACGCAGATACGCAGCTCTCCGAAGCTAAGTGCCGGTCCCGGGCTTCTTTCGGCACAAACCGCTCTCAGGAGCTCCCTGCGCTCGCCACAATGCTCTGTGTGCGAAGAAGCCGCTTCTTCGCCTCCTGGAGAATCGGCGAGCGGCAGCTTCCCAAAGGCGAAGATGCAAGCTGCAGCACGCAGGCACAGTGTGGGCAGCCTTCAAACTTAGAGAAAACAGTACTTTACCACTCTCCTGCCTTTTCCATGGTTATTCTATTGGAAAAGAACGAGTTTTGGACAACTACCTTTCATTCTTGCCAAACTCTTTGCAGACCCCCGTGCAAGCTTTAGAACAAGATTTTGGATGTTTTCTTTCCTGGCAGAGTTTCTCCTTGCAAGATATGGTGGAAAAGCTTTTTGCTGAGTGTAGAGCGGCAAGACACGCAGAAGACGCAGATACGCAGCTCTCCGAAGCTAAGTGCCGGTCCCGGGCTTCTTTCGGCACAAACCGCTCTCAGGAGCTCCCTGCGCTCGCCACAATGCTCTGTGTGCGAAGAAGCCGCTTCTTCGCCTCCGGGAGAATCGGCGAGCGGCAGCTTCCCAAAGGCGAAGATGCAAGCTGCAGCACGCAGGCACAGTGTGGGCAGCCTTCAGACTTAGAGAAAACAGTACTTTACCACTCTCCTGCCTTTTCCATGGTTATTCTATTGGAAAAGAACGAGTTTTGGACAACTACCTTTCATTCTTGCCAAACTCTTTGCAGACCCCCGTGCAAGCTTTAGAACAAGATTTTGGATGTTTTCTTTCCTGGCAGAGTTTCTCCTTGCAAGATATGGTGGAAAAGCTTTTTGCTGAGTGTAGAGCGGCAAGACACGCAGAAGACGCAGATACGCAGCTCTCCGAAGCTAAGTGCCGGTCCCGGGCTTCTTTCGGCACAAACCGCTCTCAGGAGCTCCCTGCGCTCGCCACAATGCTCTGTGTGCGAAGAAGCCGCTTCTTCGCCTCCGGGAGAATCGGCGAGCGGCAGCTTCCCAAAGGCGAAGATGCAAGCTGCAGCACACAGGCACAGTGTGGGCAGCCTTCAGACTTAGAGAAAACAGTACTTTACCACTCTCCTGCCTTTTCCATGGTTATTCTATTGGAAAAGAACGAGTTTTGGACAACTACCTTTCATTCTTGCCAAACTCTTTGCACACCCCCGTGCAAGCTTTAGAACAAGATTTTGGATGTTTTCTTTCCTGGCAGAGTTTCTCCTTGCAAGATATGGTGGAAAAGCTTTTGGCTGAGTGTAGAGCGGCAAGACACGCAGAAGACGCAGATACGCAGCTCTCCGAAGCTAAGTGCCGGTCCCGGGCTTCTTTCGGCACAAACCGCTCTCAGGAGCTCCCTGCGCTCGCCACAATGCTCTGTGTGCGAAGAAGCCGCTTCTTCGCCTCCGGGAGAATCGGCGAGCGGCAGCTTCCCAAAGGCGAAGATGCAAGCTGCAGCGCGCAGGCACAGTGTGGGCAGCCTTCAGACTTAGAGAAAACAGTACTTTACCACTCTCCTGCCTTTTCCATGGTTATTCTATTGGAAAAGAACGAGTTTTGGACAACTACCTTTCATTCTTGCCAAACTCTTTGCAGACCTCCGTGCAAGCTTTAGAACAAGATTTTGGATGTTTTCTTTCCTGGCAGAGTTTCTCTTTGCAAGATATGGTGGAAAAGCTTTTTGCTGAGTGTAGAGCGGCAAGACACGCAGAAGACGCAGATACGCAGCTCTCCGAAGCTAAGTGCCGGTCCCGGGCTTCTTTCGGCACAAACCGCTCTCAGGAGCTCCCTGCGCTCGCCACAATGCTCTGTGTGCGAAGAAGCCGCTTCTTCGCCTCCGGGAGAATCGGCGAGCGGCAGCTTCCCAAAGGCGAAGATGCAAGCTGCAGCACACAGGCACAGTGTGGGCAGCCTTCAGACTTAGAGAAAACAGTACTTTACCACTCTCCTGCCTTTTCCATGGTTATTCTATTGGAAAAGAACGAGTTTTGGACAACTACCTTTCATTCTTGCCAAACTCTTTGCAGACCCCCGTGCAAGCTTTAGAACAAGATTTTGGATGTTTTCTTTCCTGGCAGAGTTTCTCCTTGCAAGATATGGTGGAAAAGCTTTTTGCTGAGTGTAGAGCGGCAAGACACGCAGAAGACGCAGATACGCAGCTCTCCGAAGCTAAGTGCCGGTCCCGGGCTTCTTTCGGCACAAACCGCTCTCAGGAGCTCCCTGCGCTCGCCACAATGCTCTGTGTGCGAAGAAGCCGCTTCTTCGCCTCCTGGAGAATCGGCGAGCGGCAGCTTCCCAAAGGCGAAGATGCAAGCTGCAGCACGCAGGCACAGTGTGGGCAGCCTTCAAACTTAGAGAAAACAGTACTTTACCACTCTCCTGCCTTTTCCATGGTTATTCTATTGGAAAAGAACGAGTTTTGGACAACTACCTTTCATTCTTGCCAAACTCTTTGCAGACCCCCGTGCAAGCTTTAGAACAAGATTTTGGATGTTTTCTTTCCTGGCAGAGTTTCTCCTTGCAAGATATGGTGGAAAAGCTTTTTGCTGAGTGTAGAGCGGCAAGACACGCAGAAGACGCAGATACGCAGCTCTCCGAAGCTAAGTGCCGGTCCCGGGCTTCTTTCGGCACAAACCGCTCTCAGGAGCTCCCTGCGCTCGCCACAATGCTCTGTGTGCGAAGAAGCCGCTTCTTCGCCTCCGGGAGAATCGGCGAGCGGCAGCTTCCCAAAGGCGAAGATGCAAGCTGCAGCACACAGGCACAGTGTGGGCAGCCTTCAGACTTAGAGAAAACAGTACTTTACCACTCTCCTGCCTTTTCCATGGTTATTCTATTGGAAAAGAACGAGTTTTGGACAACTACCTTTCATTCTTGCCAAACTCTTTGCAGACCCCCGTGCAAGCTTTAGAACAAGATTTTGGATGTTTTCTTTCCTGGCAGAGTTTCTCCTTGCAAGATATGGTGGAAAAGCTTTTTGCTGAGTGTAGAGCGGCAAGACACGCAGAAGACGCAGATACGCAGCTCTCCGAAGCTAAGTGCCGGTCCCGGGCTTCTTTCGGCACAAACCGCTCTCAGGAGCTCCCTGCGCTCGCCACAATGCTCTGTGTGCGAAGAAGCCGCTTCTTCGCCTCCGGGAGAATCGGCGAGCGGCAGCTTCCCAAAGGCGAAGATGCAAGCTGCAGCACGCAGGCACAGTGTGGGCAGCCTTCAGACTTAGAGAAAACAGTACTTTACCACTCTCCTGCCTTTTCCATGGTTATTCTATTGGAAAAGAACGAGTTTTGGACAACTACCTTTCATTCTTGCCAAACTCTTTGCAGACCCCCGTGCAAGCTTTAGAACAAGATTTTGGATGTTTTCTTTCCTGGCAGAGTTTCTCCTTGCAAGATATGGTGGAAAAGCTTTTTGCTGAGTGTAGAGCGGCAAGACACGCAGAAGACGCAGATACGCAGCTCTCCGAAGCTAAGTGCCGGTCCCGGGCTTCTTTCGGCACAAACCGCTCTCAGGAGCTCCCTGCGCTCGCCACAATGCTCTGTGTGCGAAGAAGCCGCTTCTTCGCCTCCGGGAGAATCGGCGAGCGGCAGCTTCCCAAAGGCGAAGATGCAAGCTGCAGCACACAGGCACAGTGTGGGCAGCCTTCAGACTTAGAGAAAACAGTACTTTACCACTCTCCTGCCTTTTCCATGGTTATTCTATTGGAAAAGAACGAGTTTTGGACAACTACCTTTCATTCTTGCCAAACTCTTTGCAGACCCCCGTGCAAGCTTTAGAACAAGATTTTGGATGTTTTCTTTCCTGGCAGAGTTTCTCCTTGCAAGATATGGTGGAAAAGCTTTTGGCTGAGTGTAGAGCGGCAAGACACGCAGAAGACGCAGATACGCAGCTCTCCGAAGCTAAGTGCCGGTCCCGGGCTTCTTTCGGCACAAACCGCTCTCAGGAGCTCCCTGCGCTCGCCACAATGCTCTGTGTGCGAAGAAGCCGCTTCTTCGCCTCCGGGAGAATCGGCGAGCGGCAGCTTCCCAAAGGCGAAGATGCAAGCTGCAGCGCGCAGGCACAGTGTGGGCAGCCTTCAGACTTAGAGAAAACAGTACTTTACCACTCTCCTGCCTTTTCCATGGTTATTCTATTGGAAAAGAACGAGTTTTGGACAAGTACCTTTCATTCTTGCCAAACTCTTTGCAGACCTCCGTGCAAGCTTTAGAACAAGATTTTGGATGTTTTCTTTCCTGGCAGAGTTTCTCTTTGCAAGATATGGTGGAAAAGCTTTTTGCTGAGTGTAGAGCGGCAAGACACGCAGAAGACGCAGATACGCAGCTCTCCGAAGCTAAGTGCCGGTCCCGGGCTTCTTTCGGCACAAACCGCTCTCAGGAGCTCCCTGCGCTCGCCACAATGCTCTGTGTGCGAAGAAGCCGCTTCTTCGCCTCCGGGAGAATCGGCGAGCGGCAGCTTCCCAAAGGCGAAGATGCAAGCTGCAGCACACAGGCACAGTGTGGGCAGCCTTCAGACTTAGAGAAAACAGTACTTTACCACTCTCCTGCCTTTTCCATGGTTATTCTATTGGAAAAGAACGAGTTTTGGACAACTACCTTTCATTCTTGCCAAACTCTTTGCAGACCCCCGTGCAAGCTTTAGAACAAGATTTTGGATGTTTTCTTTCCTGGCAGAGTTTCTCCTTGCAAGATATGGTGGAAAAGCTTTTTGCTGAGTGTAGAGCGGCAAGACACGCAGAAGACGCAGATACGCAGCTCTCCGAAGCTAAGTGCCGGTCCCGGGCTTCTTTCGGCACAAACCGCTCTCAGGAGCTCCCTGCGCTCGCCACAATGCTCTGTGTGCGAAGAAGCCGCTTCTTCGCCTCCTGGAGAATCGGCGAGCGGCAGCTTCCCAAAGGCGAAGATGCAAGCTGCAGCACGCAGGCACAGTGTGGGCAGCCTTCAAACTTAGAGAAAACAGTACTTTACCACTCTCCTGCCTTTTCCATGGTTATTCTATTGGAAAAGAACGAGTTTTGGACAACTACCTTTCATTCTTGCCAAACTCTTTGCAGACCCCCGTGCAAGCTTTAGAACAAGATTTTGGATGTTTTCTTTCCTGGCAGAGTTTCTCCTTGCAAGATATGGTGGAAAAGCTTTTTGCTGAGTGTAGAGCGGCAAGACACGCAGAAGACGCAGATACGCAGCTCTCCGAAGCTAAGTGCCGGTCCCGGGCTTCTTTCGGCACAAACCGCTCTCAGGAGCTCCCTGCGCTCGCCACAATGCTCTGTGTGCGAAGAAGCCGCTTCTTCGCCTCCGGGAGAATCGGCGAGCGGCAGCTTCCCAAAGGCGAAGATGCAAGCTGCAGCACACAGGCACAGTGTGGGCAGCCTTCAGACTTAGAGAAAACAGTACTTTACCACTCTCCTGCCTTTTCCATGGTTATTCTATTGGAAAAGAACGAGTTTTGGACAACTACCTTTCATTCTTGCCAAACTCTTTGCAGACCCCCGTGCAAGCTTTAGAACAAGATTTTGGATGTTTTCTTTCCTGGCAGAGTTTCTCCTTGCAAGATATGGTGGAAAAGCTTTTTGCTGAGTGTAGAGCGGCAAGACACGCAGAAGACGCAGATACGCAGCTCTCCGAAGCTAAGTGCCGGTCCCGGGCTTCTTTCGGCACAAACCGCTCTCAGGAGCTCCCTGCGCTCGCCACAATGCTCTGTGTGCGAAGAAGCCGCTTCTTCGCCTCCGGGAGAATCGGCGAGCGGCAGCTTCCCAAAGGCGAAGATGCAAGCTGCAGCACGCAGGCACAGTGTGGGCAGCCTTCAGACTTAGAGAAAACAGTACTTTACCACTCTCCTGCCTTTTCCATGGTTATTCTATTGGAAAAGAACGAGTTTTGGACAACTACCTTTCATTCTTGCCAAACTCTTTGCAGACCCCCGTGCAAGCTTTAGAACAAGATTTTGGATGTTTTCTTTCCTGGCAGAGTTTCTCCTTGCAAGATATGGTGGAAAAGCTTTTTGCTGAGTGTAGAGCGGCAAGACACGCAGAAGACGCAGATACGCAGCTCTCCGAAGCTAAGTGCCGGTCCCGGGCTTCTTTCGGCACAAACCGCTCTCAGGAGCTCCCTGCGCTCGCCACAATGCTCTGTGTGCGAAGAAGCCGCTTCTTCGCCTCCGGGGGACTCGGCTAGTAGCAGCTTCCGAAACGCGACACACAAATATTAACAACACGGCATTGTGTCCTTGGCGTCTTTCGGCACAAGTGCCCCACCGGAACTTACCGCCAGCGGCACAATGCATTGTGTGTGAAGAACTCCCTTCGCCTCCAGGGAACTGAAAGAAGAAGCCTAAGCTTAAAACGCCTTTGCCTCAATTGTGTACTGGTTTGGGCGCTCCTCTCTATTAATTGCGCCACTCCTGACAGCAGGTGTCGCTGTTGGTCAAGCTTTGAGTTTGCTTAATAAGTTGCGATGCTGGGTGGTCAAACGACTCAAGGTAAGATCAGCGATTTTAAATCAGGTTCTCACTGGTGTAGATACCATTAGTCATTGCACACTGCAAAATAATGCTGCTCTAGCGTTCTTGTTAGCACATGGGCAAGAGTGTGAGGATTTGGAAGGAATGTGTTTTTTGAACCTTTCTAACCATTCTGCAGTCATTCACTGGAAACTCAAACAAGGACAAGATAACATGAAGAAATTGATTGGGAATGAGAGGGTTACGCCTGAATGGTTTGAGAGATGGGAAACAACTCGATGGTTGAAAGATCTTGTAAAGGGAACTTTGTTGTTACTAGTAGTCATTATTATATTGCTTCTTGTTATTCCATGCATCATGAAAGTGGTGAGCGTCTTGGAAGAAAATAGGGTGGGAAAGGGTTTAGCTGGTGCAAGACGAAGAAGGGGGAAATTGTAGCAATGTATCTGAACCTCTTAGACTAAAGGGTGCACCAGCCATCCAGCTGGAATATGTTCTTATCAGAATTTTCTCAGAGCCCTCTGGAATTCATCAAGGTTACTAAGACATAAGCCGTGCTAAAATAAGAAAGAGAAGCTGAGAAACCAAATTCCAAGACTACAAGAACTCGATAACGGGGGGCAGCAAAGCGCCTGGACTGTAACCAAACGTATCTTCTGAGAGGTGCGCACAGAATGCGTGGACATAACAAAGGCACCAAGATAAAAATGCGGGCCTAGCGTGTGCAGAGATTTAGAATGTGTAAGTGCATCATGTCAACAATCAACGGCTTCTGCTTAATCCTCTTGCTCCGTTGTCCTGGAGTCCTGAATTTCCCACAAGGAAAGCCCTACTAAAAGGGCTCTGATTTTAATGATAGTTGCTGTCTAGACGATGAATAATGGGAAGAGTTCTTTCAAATCCTTCCCTCGCTGACATCTGTAAGTTTCATCTTTTCCTGATTGTACTGGTGGCTATACATTAGTTATGACTAGAAAGGAATGAGTTTTAGGGATATGTTGCAAGGAAATTGGTAGCTCTGCTTCCATTTCCATTGTCTAAGAAGAATTCTGATTAGTTTTGGACTTTTCATAGACCTCTGACTAGATTGCATTTGTCTTTGATTGAGCCCGTAAATTTTAGGCTACTAGGCTTGACCAATGGATAGAAAAGGGAAAGTCACACAGCTTAGGTGGTTCCCTTGTCAACAACTTCTCAATAGTAGGGCGATTTCTGTCCTCAAGTTTGTTACTTCAGCTAGCAGATTATGCTCACTCCAAAAGAAGGTGAGAAGTTTGCTACCCTAAATGGTCCGATAATTCTTCCTGCTTCTTTGTGACTCTTTTGTATGACTGGATTCTGTATTATTGGAGTTTGTTATAAAAAGTTGGATTAAATTGCGTGCGTCCGCTCTTGGGGGAAACAGTATTTAGCCAATAACATCTAGGCTTTTATCGACCTGAGATTGTCTGAACGGACGGGACGCTTTAAACACAGTAATTCCTGCTAGTTCCAATTCCATTTTTAGACTCGACAAACCGAATGGTAAACCTGCACCAGTAGGGAGGGACATTGGACTTTCTCCTTTTTAGAGAGAAACTAATGAAAAAGTTTCAGCAGAATCATAGCAGGCTGTAAAATAAGAAAAGCATCATGAAAAGAGGCCAATCCTATCCTCTTAGTATTGCTAGTTGTGATTGGACATGAATGAAACATGTCAACTCTGTGTTCCTGGGTATCACATCAGTAACAGCTACTTCAGCTGCTGTAGTTGTCTCCTAAAGCTAAGAACAGAATCCAAAGAATTGT
Organism: Molothrus aeneus; assembly: GCF_037042795.1. NCBI lineage: Eukaryota > Metazoa > Chordata > Aves > Passeriformes > Icteridae > Molothrus > Molothrus aeneus. The sequence continues at coordinate 37,262 of NW_027098838.1, forward strand.
GATTCCATGGTCACAATTCACCCTGTGATGGTGACAGGTGAAAAAGGAGTGGAAGGTGCGCGGGTAAATTAACTTGAATGGCCTATCTAAATCAGCAGCCACTGATTTCCTGAAAACTTCAACAGGTCAGTTGACCTGTTGGGATTCTTTTAATCCATGGTCATGTTTTTCTTGGGATTCTTGTAACCTTTCCCCATTCGTTCAGCCTTTGCCCTCAAGCCTTTGCTGACATTTCAAGTATCTCGACAAGCTGGAAATGTGTTGTCTTTCTTTATCATGTCATAATTCCCTTCAAAGGGTTGTTTGCCTCAAGTCTTATTTGCTGGTTTTCTGCTAGTTCATTGTCAGAGGGCAGCAGGTGCTTTGTAAGAGCAAGTACACAATCCTATAGCTTGCTTTTCTTTTGATTTGGCCTGTCTAGAAAACTGAAGGACTGAACATTTCCGACAGGATTTTCTCTCCCCATTATGTTTCACCGGAAGGGCAGATGCAAATCATCTACTTAAACTCTCGGCACGGAAAAAAGTAGTGGTTTGCTGCTGCATATAGGTAGAAGCTTACAAAAGGAAGGCCTTGGGCTGAGGCCCGATACTTTGGCTAAGCAGAAAAGGACTATGGGAAGGTGAGGCCGCTGAATCAGAGGTAGATCAACAAGTTCTAGAATCGTCACGTGTTCACAGCGTGGTGTAGGATGGTTGGTTGAATGAATTTTGTTATGGCTTAAAGCTATGGAACTGATAAAGGCCTGAGTGCTTCAAAAGCCTGGTTTTTGCAAAAAAGCAGCTCTCCTCTGCACCTGCCTGGGGACTCTGCATCACTAGGGAGCCTCACTCCCAGTTTGCCAAGGAGATGATCAGTAGGAATGTTGCAGAGCTGCCGTGTCCGTATGAATGGAATGGCAAAGAGTGAAGCGGTGGGTATTTTTGGGCTTTAATACAATGCTGCTGCATTGGTGCCAGTTTAGTCGGTTTTCCATCAGTGGCCTTTCTGTCTAGAAGTACACTGCCCAGTCTTTCTAGCATGTGATGCCATTTCCTTCCTGTTGTTTTAATACCTTCCTTCAGTTGAAAGGATGATACAATCTTTACATTTTGAAGATCCCTGTTAGGAAACACTATGCCAGAGGAGTCATTGCTCCCTTTTCTTCTGCCTCCTTTGTAATTTTCAGAGCCTCATTTCAAATTTCTGCTAATGTCGAGAAGAATACTGAGACTACTCAGCAGGGTTGACGCTCTCAGCTGCTTTCCTCTTTCATACTGCTTCATACTGTATGTGACTTAATGGCCTGGTTTTGTCATCCGCATTTTGCTGTGATCTGTGAACACAAAAAGAAGTCTTTGTTTTTTGCAAGAACTACCCCTAGGAGGATTTGTGTTCCTTTTGATTTCTACGGTGTTAGCCCTGTTGCAGAAAAAAAGGAGATTGTACCCTCTTCTTGTGCTCTCATTCCCTCCTCTCTGCTTTGCATGTCCTAGTTAATCTACTGCCATGACTCATTTGGCATCATCTCATAGTGCAAATTCTGCACAGTTTCATGGACTTACAAATGCCAGTTGCCAAGGAGCTTGTATAACCATTCAAAGATTAAAGAATTGTAGGGCTGGGCAAGTCCAGCTGCTGAAACTGGAAGTGGTTAAGTCATGCCATATTAAAGAGACAGAGCAAATCAGTTCATCTAGGACTTTCAACTGGACACCTCTGAGAATAACAGCTTGACAGCAATGACACAGCCATCTTCCTAGCTGTATTCCAGAAAGAGAAAAGGGACACCTTCAATGGTTAAGATGTTTGGCATGAGAAAACAGCAAGAAATGTAGCACAAAATACTTGAGCCAGATAAAGTGCGTTTTTCTCGTGAGAATTTTGCAGTTGTTCTTTCTTGTCTGTGCCTTTACTTTTCACAGAAGACAGGGAGGGCGTTTAATTATTATTGTTCTTTTGTTTTCTATTCTTGGCCTCCCTCTTTCCACCTGCCATTAACAATTTTGCCTTGCTTTACTGGCTTCTCTTTCTTTACTTATAGAAGGTTACATGAGGTCCTCCAACCTTGTCATAAACATTCGCATACAGTGGAAAGGAGTAGAAGGTACATCTAAATGCACAAAACAGACCCAGAAAAAGAGAGGTTTTTTACAGTCTTCTGTGAGAACAAGATATCTTTGAACTGAGTAATGCTTTAACTTTTAGTCCACTCTTTACTATTATTACAAGTGTTTGGCCTTTAGTACATAGCCTTTGAAATCATCCAGCCCAATATTTTTGGCTAATTTTGTTTTATTTCTCTCGGGGACTTTGTTTCTTAAGGAATAGTCCAGAGCCAGAGCGTCCACGGTAGAGTTATGCTGCCATAATAAAAGCGTCGTAAATTCTGGTACAGTTTGTGCTGGTAATACGTCTAGGAAAGAAAGGTTTTACATCTTTTTTGACTTTCAAATGTAACCATTATTTGAAAAAGTTAAGAGTTGGGCTTTCCCCCCCTCCAAAATACTTCTCTCTGGAATGTTACTCAGGGATTACACATAAAAGCTCACCCTGTAAAATATGTTGCGGATAATCTGCAGTAAGCGCAGCTTAGCAGCTAGAGATGATTATGTGGGTTAAATGACATTCCTTCTGCGGTGATGGAAACTCTGTCTACGCAGACATACTCAACAAAAGTTACCATGGCTTAGCTCCTCTCCTAAACTTCATGTGCATTTTCAAACTTTCCAAGAAGGTGAATTCAAGCTCCTTCATTGCTCTCTGCTGGAGTCCCAAGAAAATACCAGTGTGCTTTTTGTCATTTACAGCTGTCATTGCTTAGCTCTTGAACATGAGACTCTCTCATGACTGATGAAAGTTGTCTAGTTAAGAGTGGGTCAAAGACACGCTCCTGCTCTAGAAGGAGATGAGAAGGTTTCTGCAGTCTTTGTCATCTCTACTGCTTGTGATTTCTATCCAAAACCAGTGGGAAGTTTTCTGAAGGCAGTCCAGAAGCTGGCAATATGGACAGCTTACAACCAAACACTTGCTGCACTGCTATCACGGTGATACCAGGAAGGACTTAAAAAATTTAGAAGGGCAAAGAAAGCAGTTGGAAGGAAAAGAACATTAACCATTATTCCATTCTTCTAATATGTCCTCCTTTAAGTCATCATTTTCATGCAGTTTAACGGCTTGCGTTGGTATCCCTCAAAAGGAATCTGAGACAGAGTAAGCTTTTTAATGCAGTAGATGTGACACGTGCAGGCCAAGTTGCCTTTGTTGACATCAAATGCCAGTTATGCTTGAGCTACCCTTTGCTTAAGGTACTTCGCTTACACGAAGAATTTTACTCATCATTGAGCAAATTTTGCTGTCATGATTGAGTAAATTTTATTCATGATAGAGTGAATTTTACTGTCACTCCGAATTTTACTGTCATGATTGGCATTGAAACTTTTCAAGGAAAGCTCTGGATAGCAATGTTTGTGTAAAAATAGTAGTTTATCTCCTGTATTTGTGTGAAGCAGGTAAGCCTTTTGCTGTCACCAGTGTTGCTTACCCTTTCATGTCATATCCCTCTTCATATCCATATTCTGCTGAAGGCTTATTAATCTGCTTTAAAATTGGCACGTGGAATAAGACTACTTTTCCTTTTTGAAAGCTAATGTCATTTGACCTAGTGACAGTAAATAATTCATTAATTGTAAGTCCCCAGCTAGCATCTTTTACGCATATTCTAACCTTCTAAAGAAGTAACAAAAACACTCTCCAATACTTGACTTTCTTAAGCACACAAAATGAACCACATCTCTGCAGTATTTTAACGTGCACCATATTTAGCCAAGTAATTCAAAAGAAATAAAAAGCAGCCCCTTCAATTTGGAAATATTTTTGAATTGTTTTTGAATATACAAAACATACCCTTACCGTACGCATTGCATGCAGATTTAATCGTCGTGAAAGCAAACCCTATGTTTCTGTTGGGATAGCATGGTTTTCCAGTTTCCACAATTGTTCTTGGCACAGTTTTCTACTTATGTGACTGTTAGGACACTCGTAGGTACTTCTAAGGTACTGTAGTAAGCGGAGAAGGAGGAGAGGTTGTGCCTTATTTCTGGCTTCCTTTGGTTTTCTTTTTGGTTTTCTTCCTCTTGCTCTTTTTCATGTCACCTTTCTAGATACTGTGATTTAGATTTGCAGTTTACTAAGCTGTGTTTTCTGTCTGGAATTCTTTGAAATTCCCAGAGGAACCCCACCGATAAATATGCATCTTTTTATGATTTGCTAGCTACATAGAAAATCTTCCTGCTGCTCTAAAATGCTTTTATTTGATATGCATTTTTATCACCATTCCAATGAAAAGAAAAGTTCCTCTATTCACTGCTTTTGTACTGGATTCAGTTCAATGTGCGCTAACGGTGCAAAAAAGTCCTGCTGGAGAAGGGATCTGCATACAAATTGACCAAGACATGTGCTACAAGGGTCTTGAAAAGGTTCAAAGTTTCTCTACCTTTCTGGCAGTCTGTCTTCACAGCAGGACTTGATGAGGGATTTTGCTGGCGTTTCTTTGACAGAAAGCAATAACAAAGCAAGCAAAATGGAGCAGCAAAAGAAGAATGGAGCAGCAAAAGGTACATTATCCCCTCTGTTATTATCATTGTCGAAACAGATTTTTTCACACCATGTTACATCAAATACCTTAGTAGAGCTAAAGACTAGAAAAACGCAGCTCTGTTCTGGTTCATTAAAAGCAAAGCCATCTGTGGACAGAAGTGCCCAGCGTGATGCTGGGAACTCCTAGCTGGTTTCAGTAAGCTGTCTGGAGAACGGCATTTTCGGTGGGCTTTACTAGCGTGTCTGTAAGGAGAGGGAGTTTATGTGCAGCTTTGAGCCCTGAGAGTGCCATAGGCAAAGAGACCCATCGTGTAGCTCTCTGACCAGCCACAGCACACTGAGGCATGATGGATTACTCCCAGAGTTCACGTGGTAGAAAGGTTTTCTGCCCCCGTGAAGGACGACACATCCATTTGCTTGACTAGAGCCATTCTGTATGTTACAATGGTAACTTGAATTCATCAAGTTTGTGCTATTTGTACAATGGCAGTGAGCTTGGATTCTTAAGCTTCTCGTGTTTGACCTGTTTCCTGTTTCAGTAAATAGCAAAACTTCCAAGGACTGCAGCGACAAGAAGATGAAGCTGCTAGTGTATTTCAAATCTTTGCCTAATAAAATGGTGATTTTTGCACATATTCGCAATGGAAATTTACGGTACCGAAACACCAGCTCTGCTCAGGGCAATTCTGAAATTGACTTGAGCTCTTTTCTGTGTTTCTTAGCAGGTGAACTGAGATACTTCTAGCTTCCAAGGCAAGGCGTTTGACAGCAGCTTGAAAAAGGCCCAGGCTGTTGGATGAAAAGGTGAAAAAACTGAGGGAAATGGGGGGAAATTTCACTTCTGGTTTATGTCATAGATTCAGCCAGATGATCAACAAGCATTAGTTTTATGAGGTACCAGCGTAGTCTTTCACTCTTGCAGATCCCCAAAAGCTTAACCATCCAGCAGCTTCTTCCTTGCAACAAGTGCCACAGCCAAAAGCCAGGCCTGGCCGTCACCTTCTCCTCGCAGCCTACAAACTCTGCCAAACGTACCGGTGATTCTCACTTTCCTTCTCAGCTACATGGACAAGCACATCCTCTCCATGTCTCCGAGTCCTTAGCGAAACCAAACAGCGGTTCACCTTCAAACAGCTCAGTGTGCCAGGACAGAAAGATTTCACTGGCCTGTGAAATCTTGCTTTTTCCTTGCAGCCTTTTATTTTCAGACATACACCGAGGCATTGCACTTTGCTTCTCAGCTGAGTGCATTGCCATATTGCTGGAGTCCCACACGTCCATCTCCTTCTCGCACTAACTGCTTCTGTTGAAACATGCTGATGTGATGTGCTTTCCTGCTCAGCTATTCACACAGTCACATTCTATGTCCTGCTTGCAGTCTGAATCTAAAAGGAGACGTTTCTGACTATGTCTCACAGACACAGATGTACCAGGATGAAAAGGTTGCTTGGACCTTGCCACTTACGTTCGAAAACATCCATTCACTCCACAATCAAGAGACACCTTTCTTTGCTTTACATCCTGCAAACTTCACACAGACACACACACACACACACACACACACACACACACACACACACACACACACACACACGAGAGCTACGCACTTTCTTTCTTTCTTTCTTGGCTGCACACACTCACCTATTTCCCACCTTGACCTCTCTACCACTTCTCCTTCGGCCTTGCTGTGCATGGACATTTCCTGTTAAGATACCCATTGTGTTGCCTATCCCTCCCCCACATTGCCTTGCCTTTCCTACCCAATCTTGCATTTCTTGTCATTGCTGACAATTCCTTTCTTTTCCCTTGCCTTCCTGACCCATGCATGTCCTTCCCTTGCCCTTCATACCAAGCCAGTGCCTTGTATTGACTTGCTCACCTATCCTTCTTTTCCTTCCCATTTGTCCAGCTCCAATCTTTCATTTCCTTCTCCTTCTAGGACTCTTATTGCCTTGTCTCCCTCTCTTTTGTGTTGCCTGGCAAAGCCACCACTTGTCTGGCCTTGTCCTTGAACCCCTTCCTTGCCTTGCATTACCTTGCTCATCAGTCCCCCACCTGGAATTCACCACCTCTCTTTTTGTGGAATCTCTTCCACATGCATTGCCCTGCCTGCTTCTCCTAGGATTCTCCAGGCTTCCACTGGCTTTTTTTTCTCAAGGCCCCAGCGTTTCAGGAGCTTGTGAGAGGAAGCCTGGAGGAGGCCACGTGCAAGCACACCTATCTGTCCTGACAGCTTTCTTCTGACATCTATGCTTACATGTCTTGAATTTTGGACACAAAGTTCATCTTTCACCCTTGGGCTTCAGGGGCAGAATGACAGTTCTTTTGCATACAAAGGAAAGCAGGCAACTCAAGTGTCTTAGGTGCAGATTAAACATGACCCATGCAAGATCAAGGCTGGACAGAGCGGTCGGTCTGGGCCGCTTTTGTGTACCAGCAGTCTTTGAATGGACCTGCCACTTGCCTTGCTTTGGGCAACCAACCAGTTTCCTTGCCATGCCCTGCTAATTCTCCATTGCTTTGCATTCCCTTGCATACCCATGCCTCACATTTGACCTGCCTGCAGTTTTCCTACAGGGCTTGGCCTTGCCTAGCCCTTCCGGTTACCATCACCTCCTATGCCCAGCCTTGCCTCTAACTTCTGGGACTTGTCTCACCTACCACTCCATTTGCTTTCCCCTCACGGCTTCAGTCTTGCCAACCTGTCCCTTGACTTGCCTACAATTGCCTACACTTGCTTTGCCTTGCCTTACCTGCATGGAAGGCAAGGCAAAGAGTGGTAGACAAGGCAAAGCAAAGCCAGGAAGTTATTTGAAGGGCTAGGCAAGGCAGACATAGGCAAGCAAGCAAAGCTAGGGTAGGGTAGGCTAGGAAAACTAGGCATGGTACTGGAGGCAAGGCAAAGCCAAGTGACTTGGAGTGCCTTTCCTTGCTTGGGAAGTAAAAGATACGGTGGCAATGTTGGTAGGGCTGATGATAAGGTATCGTGGGAAGGTATAGTACAGCAAGACATTTCTGTCCTCGTCCTTTCTGTGTAGGAGCCATTGTTGGACAGAGTCAGTACCGGACGTGGTATGCAACTTTTGCTCTGTAAGTTCCTGAAGGAGAACAGCAATGCTTTCTCATGGGAAGGAAAGAACTTAGCCCCAGTGTTGGAGGTGCAGATAAGAAGCTGTGTCGTGCAGCTTAAGGGCGGCAGCAACTTTCTATCCTGGCATATTTGGTTTGGAAGCACTGACTCAATTTGTACAATCATGGAGTCGGTATCCATCTTTGGAAGGCAGTCTCCTTCCTGAAAGAATCCATTTGGCCTGTGTTTTCCACTTTCTCAAGGCAGCCTTCTTGAAATTCTGCCAGCACACTTCTTTTGGACAAGGTAAAGAGCTGCGCTGGGTCTTGGTGTGCAGCCTAGCTAGTGCCCCGCACAGGTAATGCCCAATAGCAGTGGTCTGACACCTTTGTAGAGGATCAGGCCCTGGATGCTTTGGATTTTGGAGGAGGGGATGCCATTTCTTTTGAGATGGGCTTCTAGTTCCTCCTCCCTTTGGCAAAGTTTGGGTGGCCACTTTGGGTGGTCTCAGTGAATTGAAAGGCTTTTCCCAATAGGCAGTTCTCTGGGTTAGAGTTGTTGAACTGTCAGTGGGAATGCAGAGGCCAGGCCAGGCCTCTGCAGGACAGGTTTTTGTCCCTTGTAGCTTTAGGGACTGTGTGAGCAGTCCCTGGTGCCATCCCATTTGGATCCTGACTCTGAGAGATTGAAGGCTTACGGTGGTACCTAGAGCTGAGAAGGAAAGTGGCGATAGCAGGGTGCATGTTTATAGTTTGATGGGTGCAATTGAAATTGTAGGCAGCAAAGAGCTTTCTCCACCAACAGTTTTGCGAGCTCGGCCGACATTTTCAAGTTTGTTACCAGGCTCTGTGAGAGAGAAAAAGTTTGTTAGGGCAGAAGATCTGGTGTCGGCCTTTGAGTGTGGGGCAAAGAAGAGTATCCACTTGGAAGGGGAAGATCGGTGAAATCCTTTTGTCCTGACACAGTTGATTGGAGAGCAGGGACGTTTCTGACTTGGCTGGGTCCTGGGGGTGGTTGTGAGCTGGGCTCGGTGCGTGTCCTGGTTTTGTGAGTTGACAATGCTGTGGTGTGGTTATTTAGAAGAGCGCTGACAGTGCCCAGGAAAAAGACAAGCACTTTTCTAGCCCAGCCCCGTTCGTGTGGGAGCAGTGTAGGGACAAGAGCTCTGCTGTGGATCCTGGCTCTCGGGTACTGACAGAATGGGATCCTGCATGTAGCAGAGAAGGAAAAAGAATAATTTCATTGTTGGCTGCACAGTTTAGAAGCTTCAAAATAAAAGGCAATTGCAGCATGGCCTCTTCATTTTAGAAAGTTTTCTGGGCCATCAGCTGCTCAACATGTAACTTGCACCCACTGAACTGCATTCAGCTTCCTGGAGATATGCACTTTCCCTCAAGATCTAGGTACCATCTTGCACTCTAACACTTGAAGATCCCAAACCGCTTCAAAATGTCCAGCGGCTGCTCTCAAAGAAAAAGTCCTACAACAAAAAGGCAGTGCTGGCCATAACGCTCCCTTTGCAGTCTGTCAACCAAACGAAACATACTAGCGATTCTCACGGACTTTCTCAATGATATATATACGTGCATCAGCACATTCTCTCAAAGTGACAGAGACTATCGCTACAGCCAAGCGTTTTCAGCTGCACTTCTGACTGACAGATGTGCCAGGACAGAAGGCATTTGCCAACCTACCCTCTTTCCTGTGCAACCTGACATTGGCAGCGCAAATATTTTCACATTCTTTCATTGTGGACATGTCCAAAGCAGCTAAAGATCACACAGGTGGAAGTGTCAAGACAGAAGATGTTCTCAAAGTAACTCCTTTTTTTTCTAAACAGCTTTTAAACTGCGCACAATGCTTTGTATCTTCTTTCCCACATAGACCTGCCCTCACTTTTTCACACTCACATCTTTGTTGCAAACATCCAGCAGCTGTTTGCGTAGAAAAAGGCTCTAGAAATAAAAGCGAGACTTGGGCTGCACCTTCTGCCTGCCCTGTGTAAGCCACATCAAACTCACCAGTGCGCTCTGTCCTTCCCTTTTCCGCTGCAACTACCATTGTGTTCTCTGGATCTCGGAACCTAAAGGTAGGCACATTTGTTTCCACAGAAGGGCCATAGGTAGCAGCACAAATAGCTCTCACTGAACTTTAATCTTTACCACTGCCACCATGAGTTTGGTTGGTAGGCCAGTAGGAGTCATGCTCCTTTTACAGCTGGTATGCGGCAGCCACCAGCCCAGTGCTCTTCGACTCTTGTAACCAATCCTGCTTTTACTCTCCCGGAGGGGATTAGGCATCTGTTTCTCACACAGATCATTGTGGCAGCAGCCAACGGCTCTAGTGCACTGCTTCTGCCAAAAGACACTGGGGCCAGACACTTACCTTCTCAGCACTACGTAGCCCCGTATTCTGCATCTCTTGTCGTCCAGATCATACCGCAAAGCGTTTCACAGAGAAAAAATGTGCCAGGACAACAAGCTTGGCTGAAGTGTACCCCTGAAACTGGTGGAAGTTTGTATTTGCACCACATTCAAGGGGCAGTCCTCTTTCCTATACAACCTGCAAACTGCTGTCTGTTCGCAGTGCCCTCTGCCCGCTCCTTCTTACCTTGAAGTACCATGCCAAAGAGGGCTCTGTGCTGAGGTCTCAGAAGAAGAGGGAAGCATATGTGTTTGTAAAGTGGACTGTCTGTTAGTCACTTCCCTCTTCAAAGCAGCGTGTTCCATGCCAAGCAGACAACAAAGCAACAAAGGATGAGTGTGACTCTGCATTCAAATCCTGCAATGTTCCCAGAAGTGAATTTCTCTCTTCTATAGGACTGACTTGTATGAAGTGGCGTGGTTGTTTCCTTCCATTAGAAGGGAAACTCATCTAGCCAGGCTTCATCACCCCCTGTATCTTTTGGGGTAGTTCTTGGAAGAAAATAGAGAGCAACTTTTCCACTCCACATGATTCATGTTTCATTCTCTTCCTTCTGTACTTCAGGGAACAAGCTATCAATTCCCTACTCTTTCTATGAAAAGGCATGAAGCTATTAATTAAATTCCCATAGATATAATAAGGAATCAAAGTCTTTTATGCCTGCAAGCAGGCCCTTATGGTATGAAAAGTATGGATTGTCAGGGGTGGAAGAAGATCTGCATGAAAAAGGAGAAAGCCCAGAAGCATGCAGGGATTTTCAGGTATGAAAGGGAAAACGACATTAAATTGTCAAGGGAAAGAAATTGAAAGAGGGAGGAGGGAGAAGGGAGGAGGAGGAGGCAAATGCTGCCTTTGAGGCAGCTGACACAAGGACCGTCGGCCTCATGAGCAAACAAGAAAACCAAATGAAACTTCACAGCAATCTCATCCACAACTTAGTGGACAAATGTGCAAACCCATTTCTTCATTTATTATGTGTCTAATATATATAGAGATGTTCTTCATTCTGACCGAATTTTCAGGGAGCAAGCTAGTGTAAGGCACCTGGAACCAATGGTGTATTGGAAATGGCCAACATGCAGAACGCGCTCCATCCTGAACGCTACCACAGCAGAATCACAGGATCATAGAATGGCCGGGGTAGACAAAGACCTTAAAGGCCATCTAGTTCTCTGACATGGGCGGGGACACCTTCTACTTGCTCAGGTTGCTCAGAGCCCCATCCAGCCTGGCCTTGAACACCAGGTTGGGGTGTCCATAACTTCTCCAGGCTGTCTGTGCCAGTGCTTCACCACCCTCACAGGGAAGAATTTCTTCCGAGTATCTAATTTCAACCTGCCCTCTTTCATTTTGAAGCCATTGCCCATTGTCCTGTCTCCAGAGTTCCTAATGAAGAGTCCCTCTCCTGCTTCCCTTCAGATATTGGAAGGTGTTGTGAGGTCTCCATGCAACCTTCTCTTCACCAGGCTAAACAGCCCTCATTCTCTCAGCCTGTGTGTCATGGCTTGACACTGGGACAATGCCAGTGCCCCCATGAGTATACTCTCTCCCTGGTTTCTGCTGTGAGATGTGACCAGGAATAAGCAAAGCAGGCTCCCACTTAGGGAAAAAAAAAATTATTAACTAAACTACAAGGGAAAGGAAAAAAAAAAAAAAAAAGAAACACACAAGGAAAATGAAAACTTCACAAATACATCTCCTCCTCCTCCTCCCCAAATTCCCAATACAATACATCCCCCAAATCATCGACTCTCGGTCCAGCACCACCCTTCAGAATACTCAATCCTCAGTTCATCAAGAGGACAAGGAGTCCTTCTTGTGCCAGTGGTGACCTATTCCTTTCATGTCCAGTGCTCTCACCACTGAACACAGACCAGAGCTGCTTCTAGGGTCGACTTTTAAGGATGCTTCATCCCACTGCAAAAAGGCACAGTCTCAATTTTGGGACATCTGTCCCCCCCATATTTTTCACCCCCTGGGGCCGAGGGGTACCCACACCGAACCCTCTTGGTCCTGAGGCATTGCCTCCCCCTAGAATGCAGTCCCTGTATCACAAGGAAACATGGCTCTGTCCATGGCTACACACAAAGAGTCCAGCATAAGCTACTCCATCATCTCTTCCACCTGCGTTCTTCTCTATTTCTCTCGTGGCCCATTTCCTCTTATCTCCTCTATATCTCTCTTCTCATTCAACTCCAGGAGGATTAGCATTTGTAAGGTTTCCATCATCCAAGAAAAGGGTTAAAAATCTGAGGCTCTGTCTGTCCAGAACTCCCATGGCTGCCCTGCCAGGCCCCTTCTTGCACTCCCCTCTTCTCCTTCTCGGCCGGCCAAGAACAGGCACCAGCTCTCTCTCTGTCTCTCCTGCGGTGGGGGGGGGGGGGGGGGGGGGGGCTGCCCAATGCCTCTCAGTGCTCCTCCACCCTTCCATCCTGCAGGGGCCTTCACCTCCCTTCTGGCCAGGGACCCAGCCTACCTCACCGGGCTGGGTGGCTTCCCCTGCCCCGCCCAGCCCGCAGCCAGGCAGGGGAGATCTGAACCTTTCCCTGACCGGAACCCAAGAGAGCCTCCCAGGGGAGAGCCCTGCTTTTAACCCTGTGTTCTCAGAGGTGCATCCAATGTCCCAATGGCCACCTTAGGTGCCAATATTAAAATCTGAACATCCATTGGCCTAACCACAGCATCCCAGAAAACACATTTCCTGTCAAACCACCACACTGTGGGATATGCTCTTGTCCTGAATACTGAACTGCAGTATTGTCTGATGATTTTTTGAATCCTTTGAAGGCATTTTGAATTCTTTTTCAGCCTTAAATTAGACTAAATAGCTTTGATTTGTGGGTATTGAGCAACAGAAATCACTGCCCTGGCTTGCCTTTTTTACAGCTCCTTTCCGTGGGAGACTCGCTGCAAACGTCACAGCTGGTGAGACAGTGGGCACACCATCATTCTGAAAGAGCTTTGCACAGTAAACATAGAGGAGGATTAAATATTGAAATGCAGATGACAGGAGCTGCCCAATGGACTCTGCTGGTGGAAATCAAATACTAGTCTAGTATTTTGAATGCAAATAATTCCTCCCAATGAGGCCAGACAGGCTTGTTTGCCTTTGAATCTGAGCATGTGGACAGTAGTGGATGGTCTACAGGTTGAAAACAGTGTAGATACTTCTCCTTTTTTTCAATAGTGGCTCAGAAACTGAAAAGGCAGCTACAAAATGGTAAATACATCCCTACAGATTCAAAAATGGTTGTTCTTAATTTGCATCTCCACCATAACAACAAATTGTTAGAACTAAAATACAGATGGGAATTTTATAGCTTCTCAGAAATGAAGCAGGAATTGGCCAATGGGCCTTCTCAGAAATGAAGCAGGAATTGGCCAATGGGCCTTAGCAGTAGCTACAAGTTTTTCAGCATGAGGCATCTCAAAAGTGTTTTAACCGTACAGAACTTTTCTGTACTTTTGGCCTTTTATCTCAAGGATGAATCAAAAAAAAAAAAAAAAAAAAGGAAAAAAAACCCAAGAAAAATAAAAAAAGAACAAACCCTACCAAATATATATATATATATATATAACATGACTAAGATAATAAGCACAATCAGTAACATATATAGAAAAAGAACCCATGGTTTTTAACTTTCAACCTTGTCTTCTCAACACACTCTCGAAAATGGAATTGTTTCCCTATCTGCCTTGAAACATTTTGGAGCAAAAAACACTCTAAGGTCCTGATAGGTGTTTTGGTCAAAAATCCCTTCTTCTGGTTTTCTGTCCATAAGCAGAGTAATGGAGGGGAAAACTGGTAGCTGGCCAAAGGAGGTAGGAAGAGTGATCATCATCCACAACACTGGGGCTAAAGAAATTTCCACAGAAAATTACCTGCCTTATTACTTCTTCATGTGTTGGGTTGAAAGCTCAGAATCTGTTTCCATGTTTCCCATCCCTCGAATGTTCTATTTCACAGAATTCGAGCCCCTCAAACTTCAGTCCTGCCAGAACAGCCCGCCACGTGCTGTCATAGGGGATCTGCTGATGCCCACTGACTCTTACCAGTCTAGTGCTTGTCACTGTTGCAGATCAAGAACTACTGAATAGTTCTGATTAATGCTCTTAGAGTGGTTGAAAACAAGGAAAGAATGACTAGACATTTGTATGATCAAATCCCCTGATGGAATAAAAACATACCAGGACAACAAGCTTAATAAATGTATTCATTGTCATAAGAAGGGAGATGAAGGGTCCAAAAGATTACTTGCATACTTACTGTTCTAAATCCCTTGTTATCTGGTAAATTGCAAAGGATGCCCGGCTTTCACCAAAATGCAAATCAGATTAAAATGTGAAGCCTTACACTTTACTGGATAGAAAACTTCATCGTCCATTTTTAAATCTTAGAGAATGCGATGTTGTCCTGGTTTAGGGCAAATTTGGAGGAGAATTTCCAAATTAGGGCCCCTCCCCCCAACTGGTTCGGGAAGGATTCCTCAGAGAGAAGTGGAACGAACCTGTTCATTTAATAGGCACAGCACCCCCCAGCACGCAAAAGGAACAATTCTGGATGACAGCACTCTGAAAAAGATGACAAATTCAGAAAGTCTCTCTTGGGGGGGTGGTCACTTTGTTCTCAGTCCCTCCGGCGCTGGGCCAGCTGCTGCAGGCCACAAGGTGCAAACTCTCGGTGTTTCCCAGGTCCCAGTCCGGAGCAGGTTCAAAATGGTCAGGAAGACCTGAAGGAGAAACGGTCCAGGAAGAAATTTGGACAGTTTAGCTAAACTAGCTAATGAGCAAAAGCAAGCAGAAGCGAAGCAAGCAAGAGTGAGAGAGAGCAAAGCCAAAAGCAAAAGCAGAAAAAGCAAAAGCTGCAGTCTCTGTGTCCCGCCAGGTTGATAAGAAAACCAAAACAAAACATTCCCTCTTCAGAGCCAGTCTTAAAGGTACAGAACATAATATCCAACATTCACAGAACACATGAATGGGGATACAAGCATCATAACGTCACCCTAGGACAGATGTATTTCCTATTAATACCTTAATATTAATAAGGTTTAGAGCTGGAATTCAGAGGGAAAAGAAAGCTATTTTGAATTCATTCTATTCAATCATCTTGTCTGGGCTGTCTCTTCCTGCTTTTCACTTCTGAAACTCTGTATGAAAGGCATAGAGTTCTGGATTAATTCTTTTCAGTTTCCCCTGTTATTCTTAACAGTTTCCCCTGTTATTCTTCTTTAAAGGCAAACCTGGAAAAATCCACACTTTCTTTCCCAACCACTTCTAAAATTCCATTGAGAAGCAAAAAACCCCATCAAACAACTAAATCTCTGCTCCAATTTGTAGGAAAAATCCCCATGCCATTAACTGCTTTCCTAACATTTTCTTTCTCTTGTATTAATATGGCAACCTTTTCTTGCTTTTATAGATTAGAACCAAATTCTTAAAGCTATAAGGAAACACAGGTTTACTGTAGCTGATTCTGAGATACAGTAGTCCAGCAAGGAGTTCAGACCTCAAAAGAAGAGTCTGTACAACAAGATTCAGCACAACGTTGAGACATATTAGCTATTTTTCAAGAAAAGCCGCCAAAATGAAACTGCTTAGACTTCTATACTATCATGGGTGCCTGCTTCCAGAACCTGACCTAAGTTGCTGGAAACTAGCTGCAATATTACTGCAAACAATGCTGTGAATGTAGGACATTGTTATTCTTCTCTTCCATTGAAAACCACAAGTGGAGTTGCGTCATTTTCTTAAAAATTCTCCATTTCCTTCCAAACTGCTAAAATAATGATAAATCAAGTGTTCTGTTCATACAGTTTAAATCTAATAATGTTCAAAATGAAAAAAAAAAAAAATTCATTCAGATATGGTCTGCAATAATACAGCCGAGACAAGATGAACCAGTCTGGCCTACAAAATAAAGTGAAGCAGAATTTGGGAATTTGGAACACCTTACGATGTAATATTTAAAGAAAAAAAAGAAATAAAATGTAACCTACCCAAACTCAATCAGTGATGCACCGACAGAGAAAAAAGAACTAATTACTACTAATATTTCTTTCATTCTCAGACAAGAAGTTAAATGATCCTCTTGAATGCGCGGAAGATTGTTGCGAAAGACAGCAGCCTTCTTCTTTACAACATATTCTTCAGAACTCCAGGAGACAAATCATTAGAGCTATGAGGCTCTTTCTCTCTGTAAAACTTCCAGAGCATAGCCAAGATTATATTCCTTTAGAGATCCTCACCGCCCTGGGAGACTGGTGGATAGTCTACAGCTCCAGTACATCAGCCAGACGCTCTGCCTTATTTAGCATGGCTACTGCAGCAAGGACATCATCTCTACTGGCTTTCTATCCAAAATATATGCAAGGCACAACAAAGAATATAGCCAAAACACTGAGCACAGCTTATGGCCTTCAAAACAAAAATCTCACCATGGCAATACTGGATCTTCTGATCCAAACCATCAGGAAACATTTCTTTAGAGGCGAAAAAAGCTCCTGTTGATTGTACAAAAAATAGTGATGTAAACCAGAGTTGCATGACCCAATATTTCTATTGAACTGGAACTATTTTGATCAATATTATGGATCCATTTCTTTTCAGGGCATTTGGTAAAAAATGTAAAGTATAGTTTAAAAGGAATTATTGGATGCGTACTAAGTACTAGGGATTAGTTAAGGTGTTGGTTTTGCATGGCTTGGTTTTTGGTGGGGAGGGAAGAAGCCAGCCACAGAAGTGAATCTTTTGTGAAAAGCTCCTAGAAGCTTCCTCCATGCCTGGCAAAGTGAATCCCTGCTTGGCACTAAGAACAGACATGCTGCTAAGCCAATTAGACAAGCAGTAATATATTTAAGAAGGAAATCAAAACTGCAGCCAGTTAACTTTTAAGTTTGCTAATTTTTTGGTTGGCACCTCTTCTGGTTTGAAAGCAAAAGCAGCAAGAGATGCTGTCGCTGTTGCAGTGTGTGTTTTTGATTGCAATGCAGTTTGAGTAGTCAGTTTTAGAATACTTCCGGTTTTGTGCTGTTGTAGCATATTTTATTATTAATGGATTGTTCCTTTCCCCCCGTGGTGTTAGTTTTTGCCCTAGTTGTCCATCTCCCCAAAGACCTGCCCTTTTGTTCCCTTTTCCTCCTCCCACTGAATGTCAATCCCTCCCCAAGCCTGCCCCTTTCTCTAGAAACTTCCCTATCAATTTTATAGTCTTCAAAACCCCATTGGTTTGTTTAAGTTATTCTCCTCCCCTGTAGTCCCCTATTGGTTTAAACATTGTATTCCCCGCCTTGTGGTCCACCCCCAGTTGCTCCCAGTGTGTTAAAGATTGTATCCTCCTCTGGGACCTCTCCCCATTTCTAAGTTGATGTATGCGTTTGAGTCAGTGTCTTTCTGTCCCTGACCCTCCAGGGAAGAAACTCCTTTGGAAAACATACAGAAGACCTCTCCCTGTTCCTTGTCCCTGCCCTCGGCGCAGTCCTATCCCCAATGCAGTCCACCTGTGCCATAGAGCAGCTGTGCCCTACAGCTGCACCCTGGATTCGACAGCTTTCTGGGGGCAGCCCACTCTGGCTGTTGGTGTCAGGAGCTAGTCGGTCTGAAGAAATCCAGCATGGCAGCAAGACTCCAAGTCAGAAATACAATTTATTAGGAAAAGGGGAAAAACCAAATACATGCAATAATACAAAAGAAAAAGCACGGACAGAATACGACCTGTCACCCTGCTAGTTAGGGTGGTGGCAGCAGTCCGGATGAAATGGTCTTGTTGAAGTGGTGATCCTGTAGAAACCATCTGGTAGCTCTTGTCCTCTGAAGACCAGTGGGTGAGGGTGGCCGTTCTTCTAGGAAGCCAGTGGAAAGACTGCTTGTGGTGTCCCAAAACTCAGATTCTATCCAGCTGGGGATGCTTAGCTCCTGCCCCCTGGGCAGAGCATCTTGCAATGGGCTCAAATTGTTCTGAGTCATGCAGTGGTTCCTTGATTACCCTTTAAACAGAAATGGCTCCTGGAGGGAGTCATCTCTGAGTCATGTGGCAAGACATGGATGGCCCCGTTAAGAGATAAGGAGATAAGGAAAAAACGATGCCCCTCCCGGTTTCAGCAGCTCTTGAGGTTGGGAGCAGAATACATTTTTATATTGTAGCCTAGGACAATACAGGATGAATGCTTTTGCATTTGCAGGAGGTTTGTGTGGATTTGAAAAGCATCCTTATAGCAGAGGCACAAAAGTATTCTCATACCCTTTTAAATCATCTTCAAACCAAGCAATTCTCACAAGAAGGTAACGCATGAATGACTTGCAAGTGAGTTGAAGAAACACGGCAAAGATAAGTAGTGTTCAACTGCAGAGAATCGTTTAGGGACACCATACCTTTATATACCTTTATATTTTAAATCAGGAAGCATGGATGGACCGTTTTTTTCCCCTTAGTTGACTACAGAACCAGCGGTCCCTTGCGGGAGGGTGTTTGGATTCAAGATGACACTGGCAGCTAAGAGCATGGCTACATAGAAGGTGCTACTTTTAGACCAGAACATTCAACTACTTAAAGGCAGATAGGAGAATAGCTGACTAGTGACAGCTCTGAGCAGAAGAGCCTGTGGCTTATCCTGTGGGAACAATAGTAAGACATTTCAATTGAAAAACCCCATTCATTTCCAAGGACCAAACATCAGTAAAAATAAAAGGTCAAGTAAAGACACCCTAGTGCTCTTCTTATCAGAAGCATGTTCCTCCATATGAGAGCATTTAGGAAAGGACAGTCCATTCATAAAGAAAGGTGTGCCAGTTAGAAAACCTGTAGAACAATACAAGACAAACTCACACAATATACATCCTCAAATGCAAAATGAAGAAATAATCATTTCAAGCTTCCGTGGAATTAATTGCATTTTATTTGTTCTTTTCATTTCAGCTGCTATCAAGTTATTTTTTAAGACTGAATTTTTTTGAATTCAGCAAAGCTCTCTTTTTGAATGTCTGCATACCCCTATAAAACACTGAGGTGACAAAGAGAACGGCAGTGGAAGGAAACCTGGTCCACCTCCCCCTCCTTGAAGCTTTAGGCCAGCGAGTGATTAGAATTTAGTCACTTCATTTGCTTTACCAAGAGAGAATGTTTTCTAGCCTTTATCTTTCCTTTTGGAGCTGATTCACTTTGTAGTCATAAATTCTTGACTCAGTTGGTGAGAAACAATGGCATTACAGCCGTGGATGTTAAAGTGCACTGATGGGAAATGAAGTTTTCATCTTCAGGTCCTTGCTTCAGTAAATCTTCCAAATTCATCAGAAAGAAAGTTCCCAGACCAGTAATCCCCACTCAGATGACCTAATTCAAATAGTCTGTAGGCATAAGAGGCATCAAGCAGGTGCTGTCATCTGTTAGGGGAATACCCAGCCAGTACATGATTGTCTAGTTAGGCGGCAACAATTTTGGAAATAATTTAGTTTTTTTGTATTGCAAGTGAATGGTCAATACATTTTATTAGTGGATACGGGTAAAAGAATGTCTTCTGCATCCTTTCAGAGGGGAAGCTTCCCTAGATCTAAAGCTGCTCAGCTCCACGATAGGATGCTTTGTCTGAAAAGGGAACTCAAGTCTTTGTCCTTTTGGATTGCTTCCATAGTTTTTCACTCACTCTTCAGGTACCTGTTAATACGTTCTCTTATCCCTTGCAAACTTTTATGGGCATAGTCACTGAATTGGTACGTATTCCATGAAGTCCACAGGCCCTGTTGAGATGCAGCCACAGGTCTCAAGGGTGTTAGCAGATGTTATTCTGAGGCCACTCCTAATGATGTTTGATGGATCATAGTGACTGAGGAAAGTGCCCAAAGACTGGATGAAAGCAAATGTCACCCATCTTGGAAAAAGGCAACTAGGAGGACTTGGAAAAGTACAAGCCAGCCAGCCAGCGTCATTTTTATCCCCAGGAAGTTGATGGAGCAGCTATTGCTGGAAAGCATTGCCAGGCACATGAAGGAGGACAAAATAACATAGTCAGCATGGATTTACCAGGGGAACTTCATGCTGAACAACTTTTTAAACTCCTCTGATGAATCAACTTGCCCGGTAGATGAAGGGAATATTGTCTGCCTGGGCTTCAGGAAGGTTTTTGACATTTCTCTAGGTGGCAGCACACATACATCCCAGAAGGAATAGTGCAAAGAGGAGGGAACCAGTGTCTTTTCAAGGATGCTCAGTGAAAAGACAAGAGGCAGTAGGCACACACTGAAATACAGGAGATTGCCTCTGCACATCAGCAAATGATTTTTTACTGTGAGGGCGACTGAACCACGGCACAGACTGCCCAGAAAGATTGTGGAGCCTGGATCTTTGAAGACATGAAAAGTACACCCAGATATAATCCTGGGCAAGAGGCTCTAGGTAGCCTGGTTTAAGCAGGGGGGTTGGACCTGGTGAGCCCCACTGACGCCTTCCACTCTCGTTCATTCTGTGCTAGTGAATTCTCTTAGAGATGCATTTCAAGCACTGGCATGACAAAGATCTGTGCAGAGAGAGATCCAAATGGACATGGGATCTAAGTTCCTTAAGTAGTGCTCAAGAAGAATGCAAAACTCTGGGATAAGTGTCTCTTCCATAACTGAATCCCTTTCATGGGAAAATTCCCCAGCTATAGAAAGATCTTCTGATAGGCATGCTTAAGACTGACACTGGCTGAGCAAATTTCTCCCTATGTGTGTTTAAGACCAGTTAGGATCTTCACCAATAGTGTTGTCAACATAGTCACAGAATGTATATTGTTAAGAAGGGACAACTTACATCAGAATGGCAAATATTGGTCCACAAAATGTATTAATGTATGGGAACTATCTACTTGGGTTGAAAATAAAAAGAAAGAGTTAGTCTTTATTTATCAATTTCATCCCAATATTGATAAGGTAAGAAAAAGACCTTAGTCCTTAACCTTCTTAACTCAAACAAAGATTTTTAAAAATTCCTTGTAAAAAATGTATCCTAATTATCAGACTATGAAACAATTTTAGTTGGGAAAAAAGTTCCAAAATTGTGTAGATAGTGGTAAAGAAGCCAAGAAAATAGGTAAGAAACAAAAAGAGAGCAAAAGAGTCAGCTTCAGTCTGCAAGCTCGTTCTAGAAGTAATCTGCTAGAAAAAGGAACCCCCAGTTGAATTTCCAATGTATTCATGCACTTGATTCAGTAACTAGTCAATGTAAAAACCAATCCTTTTGTACGACTTCTCCCAGCAACAAAAACTCCAGCAGCTTGACACCACCATCATGCCTGTCCCAGATGTACTTTAAAAGAAATTATCCTTTCTTGAAACTCTGTTTGCATAAAAGTTGCAAGACATTGGAGGGATTCTCCACATTCTCATTTCTCTGTGTGGCTTGAAAGTATATTTGATAAAATATGCAACAAAGCATATGATTTATAAGGTAGGGTAAAATGGATGATTTGGGAATTGATCTCTTGTTGATATTAAACTTCATATCCACTCTCTGTGAAGTTTCTAAAACAAATGATGGAGCTGAGGCATGAATCTGCCACAACAAGTGTTAAGCAAACATACACACTCCCCTTCACATGCCCCCCTTCCACACACACCTAGGCCCACGCAGAGGTCAGCATAGCAGATGATGAACACCTTGGAAAAGACCGAAATGCTAAATACCTCTCTTTGTGGGCAAAATAGCTGGTGCAACAATTCAAATAGCTGGTGTAAAAATTCTGTTTAATATCTACTTCCTATTTAAAACACAGCTTTTCATTTAATTATATGTAGGGAATATTTTCATATTATTTGTTTCTTTACAATTACTTCATTCTCATGTGTTGTATGTCTAGGAATATTTTCTTCTAAAGATAGAAAAAAATAGATAATATCTTTTCAGAAGAAAACATTGGTTTATACAATTTTAAACCATCATGATATGGAAGAATTCTTTTGTCCCTCACTAAGGTGGAAGAACTATTTGGATCACAGATCATTTACAATGAAATACTTTACCTTTTTAAGATGCTTTCAGTCAATTTTATATCCTCATTGCTTATTCATTGTAAACAGTAATTTTTCAGTGAAGGGAAAGTGTGTGGTATATCTGCATTATGTTCAAACCCAATTCCTACTAAAGGCCGGGCTGAACCCCAGTAAATAATGTCCTGAATGATATTTTGCCGCCTTCTTTGGCACTTCATGAAATCCTAACATGAGGAAGTGTGGAAATACAGAGATTTTGTCCCATGTAGAAACCCATCCCATGTATTTTATGCTGTAATTCTTCTCTCTTTTAAAATTTGCTATCTTCTGCATAGTTTTCATTAACCTGTTACAGTAGTGAAAATCACAGATCAAGGTAATTTTGTAACACTTTGATTTTACCCCAAGAGCTGAGGGAAAACTTGCTCCTATACTTCAATCTGAGTTTCTTCTAGATTCAAACTTTGTTTCTCTACCATCAAGAGTCTCCTGTGTTGCTGCTCAAAGCCCCATCCAACCTGACCTTGAATACTTTCAGGGATGGGACACCCACTACTTCTCTGGGCAACCTGTTCCAGTGTTCCATCACCCCCACAGTAAAAAATGTCTTCCTTTCATCTAATATGTGTCAGAAGTATTAAATCTAGGCATATAAACTTTGAGGAAAGGTTTGAAATTCTTTTGATTTGAATCACATTTTATATGAATACTGACTTACAGGTGACTAAAATATGTTGATGGGCATTTGAGCTGACACTTTTTGAAAAGGTGCATGGAATTTAAAATTAAAACCAGCACCATTAAAAGCTTTGTGCCGTTTTCTTTTTCCTCTGGTATTCAAAATTGCATATATCAAATATCTGTGCTTCATACAAAGCTCTTAGACACTCTCAGAAAAAAGCTTTTCTTTCAGACTAAGTTGCAGTTTACGTAGAACACTAGTACTAGTGAAGGTTTTTCTGGGCATAGGGGGAACACCTTCTCATTGGATTTGTGTGCAGAATGCATTTTATCCAAACTGGAAAATTGATCCCAGCTGTGTTCTAGTCATCATTCTTACTGCATCAGGCCTGAAGATTCTGTGAAAAGTAGCCTGTGGTCCTTGAACATAGCTCATGTGAAACAGATGAGAGGCGATGGAGAAGTTGAGGGAGAGAATAAAGAGCATATGGCCCAGTACAGACTAACAATTGTTTGGCACCCTTTAAAGGCTGTGTTTGACAAGCAGGGCTGAAGCAGGTCTGCAAAATATCCGGGAGATCAAAATCCATTGAAGCAAATTGCCCTGGCCAGTCACCTTGCTGCCGATAATTCCCTCTCCATACCAGCTGATCAGGCCTAACAATGCTGCTGCAGAAGTATTGTGAAAAAGGTAGGCATATTTTCACAGATGCAGGGGAAAATCCCCTTGGATGATGGTTCCAAGGGATTACTTGATGGAGCAAGTTATGTACCCTTATCTACCGTGCAATATCTAAGTTGGTGAGTTCACTATCTGTCAGCATCACTTTAGAAAATAAATGTTTGATGCACAAAAAAATATTTCATATGTCCTGTCTACCTGCTTCATTTCAACCAATGAATAGGCTACGTTCCATCAGCAAAGGGTTTATGATCCTATGTTTCTTTAAACTGTGGTAATTCTTTATTTTTTTCTAAATCAGACACTGTCTATTCATAAGATTCAGATGTCCATGGCAGGAGTGTAATTAAATTCACATGTTAAAAAATAACCTTCTTCTTGTTATCTTTTTATTAAATTACTGACATGTAACATCAGTCTGAGAGCTGAAGAAAACCCCTTCATTTGCTGTTTGCCAAGTATCATCTATGTGATACAAATTCTGCTTGAGAAATCACACCCGTGGATTGCCATGTAGCACTACTAGTAATGCTTTCACAACCTTTTCTTCATCATTAGGTCTTTTGGTGAAGTGAATGATTAGAACATAAGCAAGGGCATTTGTTCAAGATGCTCCAGAAAGAGCTGTGGTCTGTTCTCTTCTTTGCTGCCTATGTTAGCACTGAGCTGCAAAAAATGAAAGATTACTAGGAAAAGTGTTACTTTCAGTCTAAACTTGTAAATGATGTTTGGAATACCCTGTTAAATGACAAGGTGCTCTTTTAAAATATGGCATCTTAAGAGAAAATGTCAGCTTTAAAAAGGTTTTGAGACAGTTGCTTCTGGAAAAAAAAAAAACAACAAAAGAATTGGAGGCATCTAAGGTCTTTAGGCATACTATTTTGAAGATTGATTCAAACCACAGTTTCTTCATATAGGAAGAGCAGAGGACCATAGATGCAACCCATTTGAAAATGGATTTCTATATGTTTCTGGTTGGGATTACCAGACATCATTTCTTGTGAAGTCGAGGGACTGCAGTTAGCACTCCAGTAATTTCCTTCCCTGAAATTCAACTGCATTTGCTCCTTTTTCCAGAGTCCCCATTTATTAGTGAAGGTATGCTCTATCTATGCATTAGAATATTCCATTAGAGTGTGTGACTCATACTTGCTAGTTAAAATTAGCTGGAACGGAATGGATAGTTACAGTTGCTTGTATACAATAGTCTTATTTTGGCAAGTTTTCTTTAGACAATGTTGAAGCAGCACTAGCAAATAGGAAGTACAGCTTGCAGCAGGGAAGGACACTCTTCTGCTTTCTCAAGTTTCCTGTAGTTAAATAGACGCCAAAAGGCTTTTCCTAGTACTACTACTGTCTTGTAGGAATACTTGATCTAATCCTATCTTTGATCAAATTACGAATGGGTTACTTTTCTACAAGGCAGAACATTTTTCTTTTAATAATATGTATTTTGTAAGGTGGAAACATGAACTTGTGCACCAGTCACGTGGAATGTACTCCTTATTAAGTTTCACAACCTTCTTTAGAAAATATTGACTGTGTGTAACTTCAAAAGAAGAATTCTGGGCATCTTCATTCTATTGATGTAATTGTTTTTCTGCCATGCTGGTATTGTTTTCTATCATTTTTACCAACAGAAATATTTTTCCCTGACACCTATGGAAAAGACCTATGTTTACTCAACAGTGCGGCATCAGTACATTGTTTAGAATGATTTCAACATGGTCCCAAACATATCGGACTTCTAGACAGCAGAGGTTAGCAACAGGGAATGGGAATAACTTCTGAACCGTTTCAGTAGATTTCCCAGGAAGGGAAAATTGCTTTCTGCCACTGCAAATTTTCCCAGAGATTTTGTCTGGTTAAGAGTTGCATCAAAAGAGTATTTTTGCACAAACCTTGGGGCAAGCTCTGTCTCCGATTTACTAGTGAATGCAAAGAGGGTGAAAGTGCTGCTTCAAAGCCCTCTGTGTGCTTTCTGTACCAAGAGGGGGGGTGACCCCAGAAATAAGTTTTGATCTCTCTTCAGAACACAAGGCATGTCATCACCTCATTCATCTTCTTCTGGGACTCATAGCATCTTAAGACTAAGAAGCTCTCTTGCTTGCTGAAGTGCGTTCAGCAAAAAAACCTTGTCTCATCAGCAAATTTGAACACAACTACAGTCGAGTCAATTCCAATGCTGGCAGGGCAATACTCTACCCCACTAGTAACACGCCACTATTAGAAGACTGTGTAAAACTATTTTTGTACAAAGTAATCGGAGGGAAAAATAGAATTGGGAAGAACTGCACATTGTTCTGGAAAAAAGTCTCCTGCCTCAGTCTTACAGACATCATTTGCTGGTATCATTTTTAATAGTTGGGGCTTTTTAAATTTTGTAGAAGAAAAAATATTACTGCACCTTTATGTTTCCTTAATAGAAGTACAGCCATTTCTTAATAGATTAGAAGTAAGCCATTTGAATATGTACAAATGGTCTTTTCAAATACATATGCTATAGCACACTGTGAAAGTAATCTAAAGGTTTAAAAAGATTTTGGAAGAAAGTAAGTCTAAGGTGATAGAAGAAGAAGAAGAAGAAAACAGCAGTTTTCTTCTGGTGAAAAAAAAACAAACGGAGGACCTTGTACAGTGGAGATGTATTATTTGACTTCCTGAAAAACTGAGTAGATTTGCTATTGCCAATGGTTTTCATTAGGAAGGAAGAGATTCCTTTGGCAAAAAAACCCCTTCAAATTGACTTGACAAAAATGTTATGACACTTAACTTCACCAATCCTGAAGAAAAATTCTCATCACTTGATCTGGAAATCATGATGGTAATGGAGACAAGGATGTCTAAGCCATGCCATCAGGAACATAAAAAAGCATTAGAATGCAGGTAAGACTGAGCTCCTGAACTAGTGTGAAGAGAATGCAACAAAGACATTTTCCTTTAAGAGTCTTCAGGATGGAAGGCAGAGCAAATTTTTTCACGGGAAGTATTTCTGAATAGAATGAATCTTCAAAATAACATTGTTTTCCAAAACCTGTTTACAGTATCTCTTACCATGATACACAGTTCCTATGAATAGAAAAAGCAAAGCACTTTTTTCCAAACTGTTGTGCACTCTTAAGCAATCTACAATAAAAATAGTATTTTTTCATGCTGGGAATGATGTTAATTACAAAAAAAGCCTTGTAGCACACTTGGCACTGTAGTCTCTTGATTAGCATAGCTTTTTATTCATCAAACACGTTTCACATTGACTATTTTTCTCTTTTAAATAACGGCGTCTTTGTACTTATGCAGCATCCATGAAGAATTTCTTGGGTGTTATTTTGTACCTGATCCTAAATGGCAGGTTCTGCATTCTGCCATCTGTCTAGCTTTGCCATTTGATGCAGCTTCTGAGAGGTATTTTCAGAATCGAGGACTACTTGCAAGAATGATGCTAAATCCATGCATTTTACTCCTTGGTTAATGCAAAACTATTTTTCCTTTACAGATCAATGAGAACAGGAAAATAATGATGGTGAGTTCAATCCTTAGAGTAATACAAAGAGGACTATTATCATCATTAGAAACCAAGCAAGGTGTATTTATTGCACATGCAGTATACTCACTAATGCAAATTACCCTGTAAATTCAAAAGGAATCTGTATCATAGGAGTGGATGGAATGTTTCTATTGATATTTTGCTTAAAGCAGAAAATTAATTCTTTTGACAGCCAACTCATGATTGCAAGCTCACTTTCAACTACAGCTTTCAAACAGATGAAACGTGTCTGTTTCTAAAACGATACAGTACAGTACACAATAGCAAGTCAGGTCATAGACATTCAAAAGAAAAAAACAGATCAAAGGACACATTCATTCCCATCTACAAGCCCTCAAGAGTGTACAGGTCAAATGTCCCCAGAAAACTAGGCTGGTGGCGCAAATTCTCTATGTTGGCACCAGCAGAAGCAGCTGCTATCTTTATAGGATGCAATCTTGCTTACATCACCCTTCAGAGCAATCTTCTGTACCCCTGCCCAATACACCTTCTGCTCTATTCCTTGGACTTCACATTTGCATTTCTACAGAGTCCTGTCCTGCAAACTGACTCAAAGTTCAGGTAATAGATTTCCAAGATTTAGAAATGTTGTGTGAGGTTTATTTATTTCATATTTCCTTCCATCTAAGCAAACTGTAACTTTCGGAAGTGAAATATTTCGAGTATGTCACGTGTATTTTAATGTTAGCTCTGCTTCACATTCAAACTTCTCACAGACCCCTGTGATGCCTTGCTGCAAAAATATATAGCTGCCAAGAGTGGTTGTGGGAAGTTAGAATTGCCAGAAAACCATACAAACAATCTAACAATAGAGCCTTGGATTTCTGAATATAATTGCACCATGTAAAGTCAAAATATAATATTTAAATGATTTTATATAATGATGAGTGTGGGCTAGAGAGAATCCAGATAGAATTTTATTTTTTTAAACAGTTCCGGGAAAAACATGGCCTTGACTTGGAAGTATAGCACGAAATATTTTTATACAGCATGAGTTCTCATTACCTAATCATATGATTTGTAGACCTGAATTGGAAACCAGGAAATAAACAAAGAAAAATATTCAAGCTATAAAAGATGGGAGTTTAAAATTTTCTTTGTATTTCTGATTAAAGCTATTAGGTAGCTAAATGGTCACCCATGATTTTAAAAAGCATCTGGACATTAAAAATAGGTAAATTTCTGCGGGACTTGGATGTCAGCTATTCCTGAAAAGCTTTATTTCACCGCTTTCCAACCCTGAATCAATCCACTTAAACGCAGCTGTATTTCAGATGCTCAGTGGAACTGTCCATGTAATGCATATAGTTGACAAATAGTCTGCAGAAAAAGCTAGATCCATTTGAAGATCTTTTTCTGTAAATGGTATTCACGTTATTTGTACAAACACACAGATGGGATTTCTGCTGTCTTCTTCAGGCCACTTCCTCCAGAGAGCTCTCCATCAAATCTCTCTAGTTCTACTCTTCTGGTGATCCAAAGTCAGCACTGGGATGGTCCAAGTGCATGAATTACTGTCTGCTAGAGGTGCACCCCGAGGGCTTCTGTGTGCAGCATCACGTGAGCCCTACTAATGTCACCCTGTTGGTATAAACTGAGCTAGCTGGACCTTAAGGGACAAGATTGTGCACTGATATTGTAATAGAAATTAGGTACTAAGAAGGAGGCTGGAAGATTTAAATATTTCTGCCTCCAGCTTAAGCAACACTAAATCTTGGTCTTTATCTGAAAAACTAGGTGAATTAGCCTATTTGGCATTCCTATGCCAAAAATGTCAGTAATACAACAAGAACCGTCAAAAGAGTAACAATTCCAATCATTACTTTGTAAAAATAATTCATTGGAAGAAGTCGGGAAGAAGGATGAAACATGCCAATATCCTACCCTGAGAATCATTCTGTTGATTTGCACAGGTTTCTTATTATATACCCATCTAATGCATTGGACATGCATGCTTGTGATGACACAAATACTTGCAAAGCTTACCAGATAAACCATGTTCTCTTCAGACAGCAAAACATTGCTTGATGGTTGTGTTTGCTAATTACATTTAGACTCAATGTTCTTAAAGGTCTTTTCCAACCAAAGTGATTCCATCATTCTCTAAATCGCAGATCCTGCTTGTCTTGGTTTAGGGCAAATTTGGCAGCAATCCTCAAGAAGGGGTGATTTATTAAAAATATTGATCTAGTACTGATATCCAACTGTGACGGACCAAGGCTCTCTAACAGTTCAAAATTAGAAAGTGTATGTTTATTGCAACGCTGGGCAGCGTGCGGGATAGCTCCCAAATACACACTGTGATTTAGAGGTGATAACAGAGTCTTTTTATCTATACAAGTATTGAATACCCAAAAGACAAATACATATTCATAATTTAGGTACATCCCATCATTCCTCACTTCGTATGGTAATTAGTTCAAAAGCTATTAAGCACACGTAGTTTGTTCCTCAAACTGAATCGGTGGTCCCTTTCATGGGGAGGGGTTCCAAAATGAGGAAATAAATGAAGTCTTCCTGGTTCTGAACTTTCTACATTTTCAATGCAAATATGACAAATGAACCCATTGGTAGAACTCCCATTCCCCATCTTCAATTAGTTTCAGAACAGAGGTGGCCTACAATTGTCTTATGTTCCTAAAAGCTATTTATGAGTTTCTATATTCTTCATGATAAACCCAGCTAAGCAAACATGATGTTGACAAGCAATCAATTATTAGTTAACTACTAACTCTTAACTTCAACAAGGCCTACCTATTTATTTTGATAAACTCTAATAAGGCTTATCTCTAACTAAAACCTCAGCTCCTCTAAAATCCCTAAATTTCTTTAAAGTTTATGTCTCAGGGGGCCCCGCCCAGAAAGCCCACCTACACGGCCCCTCCCCTCAACTGGTCTGGGAAACATTTCCTCTGAGAGAAGTGGAAAAAATCTGTTTATTTACCAGGGAAAGCACCCCCCAGCACAAAAAATGAACAATACCAGATGACAAAACTCAATCGCCGCTCTGAAGAGACAACAAATTCAGAAAGTCTCTCCTGTGGATGCTTGCTCTGTTATCAATCCCTCCGGCACTAGGAAAGGCTGCTGCCCAGAGTAGGCCCCCATAGGCCACAAAGTGCAAGCTCTCAGTGCTCTCCAGGTCCCAGTCTGGAGCAGGTTTGAACAGTTCCAAGAAAAGGGAAAGAAAAAAGACAGTCCAGGGAAAACTCTGCCTCAGCCAGCTAAACCAACTGAAAAGCAAAGAACACTCTGTTCTGCTCCATCAGTGCCCAGACAACACAGTGCAGCACAGAATGTGGAGCAGTGTTGCTTTTAGAAGAGTGAGTGCAGCCTGTGATAACAAACTCCGTACTTCTTCTTCTCCCCACCTTTGCTCTCAGAAGCAGTCTTGAAGGCAGAGAATATAATATCCAGCATTAACAGAACAGATGGCTGGGGATACAACATCATAAAGTCACCCTAGGACACTGCTCTACTGAGATATGTCACCAGACTATGCTAAGACAAAGTTTTGGAACTGCTAATTAAAATTCTACTATCACAGTGAAGCTGAGGAGGAAACACAGCTCACTCCAGTTACCTTG
The DNA here is from genome assembly GCF_037042795.1 of Molothrus aeneus. NCBI lineage: Eukaryota > Metazoa > Chordata > Aves > Passeriformes > Icteridae > Molothrus > Molothrus aeneus. Next base: position 67,786 of record NW_027098838.1, read on the forward strand.
TGGCATGCCAATACTTCCTTTCAATCACAATGGTTTTCGTCTTTAAGTCCGTGACATCACAGGCATAATTCAATATCTTTTGGGCAGGAAGGAAGATATTCTTCTTCTCATTATACTGATGGGTAAGCTGAAATGCAAAGCAGTTAATTCAAAGTGAAACAGCGATAAAGTCAATAGTAAAACTCACCACAGTTTTGTTTACCAACCCAAGTCCTTACGATCCCAAAATACAAGAACAGCTGTAAAAGCCTTGTGGTTTCTTAATTTTTTCCTATACCTACATGGGAGGGTAAGGGATAAATGATCCCAAACAATGGTAATCCACAACAAAGCATTCTTGACATCATATTCAGCTTTTGCATAGCGAGCTCTTCACCTGATCAAGTTATTCCATTGCAATAGTTTGGGGAGTATCTTAGAGGGCTGCCTGTTGTTGGTTTAAACCATCTTGATCATTCAGGAACCCAGTAGCAATGAGAAAGTTCAAAATAAGATAGTGCTACACATTGATTTTCCTATATGACAGACATATTTCTACAAGACAGAAGGCTGACCTAATGCTTCCCTACAACATGGCTGAAGTGGCATCCTGTTCCCCATAGGTTTTTCAGTTTAATTTTAGCAGCTTTCTTACTAGATTAATGAGCTGAACTAACTCAAAAAGGAATCAGATAAGTGCCAGAGCTTTAAAACAAACAACAACAACAACAACAACAAAAAAGATGCAAAATGGTGATTTGTGGGTGCGTTTGAAAACAGAAATTTTTTTGTATTTTTCATAGAGACATGGCATTCTCTAGAATGATATTGCTCCAACGGTTTGAGTTTGGTTTTCTTTTTCCCCCTCAATTGTAAATGTTATGCATTCTTTTTGGCCATTTCAGTAAATAGATTTTCTGATACGTGTGAAAGACAGTCTAAAGTTCCCCTCATTTGCCTCACGACCATTCCCAGGACAGACACTGGGACCCTAAAGACACCGATGGGAATTCTGGCCTGCCAGTAATGGATGAACACCAAAAATCCTGAGGCCCCTGAGCAGAATTCTGGCCTGCCAAGTGATTGTTCACAGCTGTGTCTTCAGTGACTGCTTCTAGCAGGGCCTGCCAAAGGGCGACCCGGCCTATATGCTTGCACCTGCTTCACGACAATAGACCAGGAATTTTCCCACCTCTTGGCCAGATGAACTTGCTGGGGCAACTTGGTAGCCCCCCCATGGAAAATCCTTCATCTCCACTACCAGCGTGAGGCACCGAGGTTGAAGCCCCCCTACCAAGGACTGAGACTGAGACACCTGTAATTCTGATGCAGGGGTGCTGGCCTGACTGAAGCAGGATGCCTGCTGAGTGTTGCCTACAGATGTGTTCACCGGACCTAGACTGGTTTCCCCCAGAAAGCAGTCCTGAAACAGTGGGTCCCACTCACTGCTGATACTGACTTATCCTGCTGAGAACATGGACTGTCTGTACCCGTCTTCAATATCTTTTTCCCCCTCAGCAATTTCAATAGACTTCTTCTTCTTCTTGATTGTATCTCAGCCATTTCAAGATTCTGTTTCCCCCCTCAGCAATGGACTATAATAGAACCTTGAGTTAACCAGGACTTTGAGATCTTCCCAACGTGACTAGGCAAACTCTATCAGCTGGACTAAGAGGACTTAGTCTCTCCATGTTTGGTAGCTATACTCCTCTCTCTTTCTCCCCCTCTTTTTTATTCTTTTCCTCTCCCTGATTCCTTTCAGGCATTTGCTGTGGTCATTCTATAAAGGTGCATTTGTTTGGATTGATACTGCAATCCCCTTTCCAGGTTGTCTGTTGCACTCCGAGATCAGTTAACCAACCAACCAGTTAACCAACCCCTTGGTATCAGCGGATCGTGACAATACCTTCTTTCAAGCTGACATTGGTTCTAGTCCATATAAGCACACTGGTAGGTAAAAGTAGACTCTAAAAGATAACATTCAAAATGTATTTCCCTTGTCTTCCCATTAAAGCAAGTGAAGAAAGCAGACAGGAGATCTTCAGATAACATGCTATGCAAATTGAAAAGATTCTGTCCTTATTTGAAGCAACTGAGAAACTCACACAATGAAATACAGTTCAGACAGATCGAAGGGTCACAGATGATGTCAAATCTGTACTTTCAATGTTTGAATGAAGCAAGATTTCTTGAAGTACAATCCTATAAAATGAAGGTGAGTTTGCAGAAGCAATTGAACTGGGTCTGTTTTATAAACACAATGTTTTCTAAGTAACTGAGGATTCAGGAAGGCAACCTTGGAATTTAAAGGATTTAGAAAGATACAAATACCAAGACTGGCAGTTCATTAGCTTTAACAGTCTCTTCAAATAAGATCTATTTTTAACTTCTTCTTGTAGTAGGTCTGAAGACATTAGGAATGATGCAATAAAACAAAACAAACAACAAACCAAAACAAAACCAAAACAGCTTTCTCAAAAAGCTTGGAGAAACCAGAGAAATTATGATTTTTAGGGGTTGAGTAGTCCTTTAAAAGTTGTCTCTGGGAAAAGAGATAAAAAACCACTAATTGACTGTGGAGTATATTCCAAACCTGTCCTGAAGCATGTAAGGGACAAGAGCCTGTAATAAAACTACTATGCTGGGTTCATCTGTTAAAAGCATTCCAGAATGGTTGAAATTATCAATCACATAATGTGGGATTAAAAAAAAAAAAAAAAAAAAAAAAGAAAAAAAGAAAAAGAAAAAAGAAGAAAGCATAGAGAAAAAAATATTTTGAACATGTTTTCCCATTCCCAGATGGCATAACAGCTTTATTTCATTTTGTTCCTAAGACTGATTAATAGCTTATGAAGTGTTTTACAATTGAGAGTGAGAGTGTTCACACTAACCATACAATTTGGATGGATCTCTTTTACTTTGCACAGCAGCAGATACGGTTTAGCACTCCACAGTTCAGTCCCCGAAAGTGAATGGGTGTGGCAGATTTAACCTAACTGGCCAGTCCACCAGAATGCTTAATTATCTTGGAAAATGCTTTGCTCTGTCTCATTATCTGGACATGTCTCTCTAGCTCCGCTTTGAGCTCCTTGATCTTTCATCTACAGGATGAGATCCAATTTAGCTTAGCAAGGACATAGCCTTTCAAAACCACATCTTTTATCTTCTGCATTCATACAAGTACATTTCTACTGCAGGGAACCCTGTGGAAGATCCTAGTTGTTTTGTTTCTCAGATAGTTGTTGCATAAAAGAGCTCTTCTTTTAATTTTTTCCCTGCTAAAGTATAGGCTCTGTACTTAACTGATTGTGATGCTAACTCATTATCATCTATTCTTCAGTCGTACAGAGTAGGCAGCAAAGTTTTCTTCTGAAGACATTCATTTAATGAGAAATGCTGAAGGTCTGACTTTAGTTGCAAAGGTCACCGATTGACCGGTTGCAAAATTGTTAAGTCTAGTAAGAGCAGGAAAAGTGTGCTGTTGCTGTGCCTGTAAATGTCGTGTCAGCTGCTGTTGGGATAAAAAGCATGAGCATAAGAAAAGATATCTGCATGGATAGAAAAGAAATTTGTTGTGATTTCTGCACAAGAGGAAGTATGAAGCACTTATTTCAGTGGCTAAGACAGTATCATCATTGGGCCAGTTCTCTTCAACATCTTTTGAACAACCTGGACACAGCACTTGAAGGAATATTAAGACAGTTTGCCAAAGACACTAAATTGGGAGGAGCTGTGAACTAACTCCCTTGAGGGCACAGAGACCTTGCAGAGAGATCTTGCCAAATAGGAGAGATGGGCAATTCTTGCTGGCCGGGAGTCTATGCACAAATCACAAAAGGGGCGGGACTGCTGGGGACGGCGTCTCAAGCTGGTTTTTTTCCAGCATCAGTCTCATGACATGGTGATGACAATGGGAAGCTGCCAGCAGCTCACGTCCCCAGCAGCAGACAAAGAACTTAATGTTACAACTTACTTGAAAAGTTTTTTGACCAATCACACAAAGCAAAAGCATATTGACAGTACTTCTGTCCAATCACTATAAAGACATGTACCTGGGCTTAGAACGATGCTCGCTTCTTTCGAATAAAAGACCTGCTTGTAAGCCTTAAGATACAACGCACAGAGCTCCATTATTAAGCTTAGAACTACCTAACATCGCACTAGATATACTTTGCTGTAGCTTAGGGAGTTATTCTAGACAAGCATTAATACACAGACCATTGTTCCATTTGTCCTTACTTTTCTACTTCTCATCTAATTTTTCTGCTGACAAACCTTATGACTACTGCTTAGCTCCAATGACAGTTCTGCTGTCTCTGAGGCCTTCCTTTTGCAGCTTTCCCAAACCCCTCTGTTTTTGAGGATTCCCACAGGCAATCACCAACCAGATGGAGTGGAACAAGGGCAAGTGCTGGATTCAGCACCTGCAACAGGGCAATCCTGGTGGGTGTATAGACTGGGGAGGGAGCAAGAGGCTGGGAGAAGCACTGCAGAAAGGGACCCAGGCTCCTGGCCAATGGCAAGCTGAATGTGCATCAGCAGTGCCCTGGCAGCCAGGAGGGCCAAGCCTGTCCTGGGGTGCATCAGGCACAGTATCACCAGCTGGGCAAGGAAGGGGATTGTCTTGCTCTGCTCTGCTCTGCTCTGCTCTTCTCTGCTCTGCTCTGCTCTGCTCTGCTCTGGGGCGGAATCACCTTGGTATTAGAAAGTCCTCAAATGAGGTCTACAAAGACAGGACTCAAAGAAATGGCATGCAGCTGAGTCAGGGGAGGTTTAGGTTGGGTATCCGGAAAAAGTTTTTAACCAGAGAATGGCTGGGCACTGGAAGAGTCTTTCCAGGGAGTGGTCACACCATCACACCTGTCTGAGTTTGGGACATTGCTCTCAGGCATATGGTGTGATTCTCAAGGATGGCCCCAGGCAGGGCCAGGAGTTGGACTGATGATGATCCTGATGGGGTCCTTCCAATTCAACAGATTCAATGACTCAATGGTTCTGTCCTGGCCACTCAAGGTATATTGCTTGGTCTCATCAGATTTTGATCTGCTCTTGTTGGTCAGACTTTGTCCCTACTGGCTAATGATATTTATCACAAAAGACAAAGTGCCTTTTCTCAATTTTCTCAAGCAATTGGAACATGCGCCTTAGAATCCTAAAAAAGTCTTTTCTTTGAAACAACACTGTAGTGTTTTTCAGTGCCCAGTAGTCTTTCCAGATCTTAAGGAGAAAGAAGGCAAAATGAGGGGACGTATTACAATGAATGATTGTCAATTTTCCGGTTCTTTAGCAGTATATTTGTACTTCCACTATTCTTTGCTGTAAAATCATGGTTTTCTATAGTATCCAATTTTCTAGCAAGACACATTTCTGCAACTGAGCCCATCAGTCATTGTGAAAATATATTGTCAAAAGTACAAAACATATGAATAGGCAGTGACAAGTGAGGGAAAAAAGAAGTATGAGAAGCAGCTGCATGATACTAAAGTGAGACAAGAAGGAGGAGAAGGTGCTCCAGTTGACACAGCAAAGAATCCCCCACAGTCCCTGGAGGACATCATCATCAAGCAGGTTGTCTCCCAGCAGTCCCTGGAGAACCGTGGAGGAACACAATGGAGCTCGTGGGGAGCTCCATTGCACAGCAGGTGAATGTGCTTTGAAGGAAGCTGCAGCTTGTGGAGGGAGGGAGGGCCAGAAAAGCATCCTTGACCTCTTGGAAGAGTGGAAGAGTACGTGCAAATCTTAAACAGCTGCTAACTCTAATCTATTCTCTTTCCACTTCTTGTCTTAGGTAAGTAAGAAGACAACCCAAGAATTAGAAGCCTAAATTCTTTTGCTTGAGGCTCCCATTCTTTCTGCCATTCTCTTAAAATTTAGTTTGAAGTAAAACTCATGATAAAGTTCTTAAGGCTTGATGTTCAGGCTTGTTTCAGAAAATAGGGAGTGCAAATAACTCTTGTCACTGTCATTTTTTTCATAGAAGGAAAAAAGGGAAATTACTGGTTTTCAAGGACTTACAGAAATCCATTGGTAACGGTGGTGAGACTGAAGAGTTTAATTAATCTGAAAAGAGAATGTCGTGGAGCTACCTCAGCGCTGTACAAGTTTTTTTACCAGGAAGTCTAGACTTTTAAACAGACTAAGGACACAATAGTTATCTCTGGGAATATTTTAGTATGTATAGTACATTCATCTTTAAATAGTTCTATCTGTTTGACAGTTATGACTTAGGCTTTAAATTTGATGTGAAAAGAAATATTTGTGATTCAGATCATTTCCATTTCTGAAGCATTTCAGTTGTTGACTGTTTTTGCTGTCTCCTGAGGGCGGGAAAATAGTCTTTGTACCAATACTGAAACAAACTAGATGGAAAAATTTGTTTTCCTCATTCTTTTCTGTCTATTTGAACAGGCACAGCAGCAAGACCACTGCTATGCGTCTGAGTGGCCCTTCCACTCCTGGAGGACAAACTTGTAGTGGCTAGTATGTTATTTGCACACATTTCTGATGCCGGCTGTTAACTGTTGTGCAGAAAGATCTGTCAACCTTTTTCACAGGAGGACACTTCTGAATTGCTTCACTTGTCTCTGAAGCAGAGAACTAAGCTGGCACTCCATTTCTGAGATCTTGCTGCGTTAGCCCCCAAACCCATTTCTTTCAAATGCCTTTTACTTTCAACCAAAGCACTTCATTACTTCATGATGTAATCTCTTGTTCTTAATGTTCGGGGGATTGTTTTAGACTGATAAGACCATATTGCAGTAAGCAGGTAGAACATCTATCTTAAGCAGTATCCATCACTTGGCTTTGGTTCATGTATCATAACATCTGCAAGGAATGTCATTTACAATCAATGGATGGGCTGGGGTAACGGGCCACAGGTTTAGGAATCTTTCTCCAATTAATTTTGCGTTAAAATTTAGCTCTTATCATTTCAATTGTGTCTTTATTAAAACAATCATCTATTTATTACCTGTACCACAATGAACTGTGTACCTGTACCACAGTCAACAGGGGTTGAGCATCCTACAACAATTCCAAGAAGAAGAATGGTCTGAGCCCCCAGTGCAGCACATGAAGTCTGTCATCAAGTCAGAGTCCCGCAGGCGTTTTCTCAGCCTGGAGAAGAGCAGACTCTGGGCAAATTGTTAGAGCAGCTCTCCAGCAGCTGAAGACAGCCTACCAGAAGGAGGCAAGTGAGCTACACAAGGGCACGGAGCAATAGGAAAAGTGTGGATGGCTTTAAAACCTGAAGAGTATAGTTTTCCTTTGGCTATTGGGAAGAAATTCCTTGCCAAGATGGTTGGGAGACACTAGAACATGTTGTGGGTGACCAATTCCTGGAAGTGATCAAGGCCAGCTTGAATGGGTCTTTGAGCTTAAGGCGGTCTAGTGGAAGGTGTCCCTGACAATGACATGGTGGGGAGGAGGTAGGTGAATTTAAGGTCCCTTCCAAAGCCAACCATTCCATTATTCTATGGTAATCATTCTGTACAGTAGCAGTAAGAAGTTGAAGCTAGAAATAACATATTCATGCTGAGAAACTGCTATCCAATGAGTTGAACTGTTTGGGTCACACATTTATGTGCCATTTAGCAATACTATATCTAATATCTAGTCCTCGCTCTTTATCATACACGCAAGTATTTTATCATCTTTAACGTTTCTGACATTTGGGAATTTTCTTCCCTTCTCTCTCTTTCTTTCTTTCTTTCTTTCTTTCTTTCTTTCTTTCTTTCTTTCTTTCTTTCTTTCTTTCTTTCTTTCTTTCTTTCTTTCTTTCTTTCTTTCTTTCTTTCTTTCTTTCTTTCTTTCTTTCTTTCTTTCTTTCTTTCTTTCTTTCTTTCTTTCTTTCTTTCTTTCTTTCTTTCTTTCTTTCTTTCTTTCTTTCTTTCTTTCTTTCTTTCTTTCTTTCTTTCTTTCTTTCTTTCTTTCTTTCTTTCTTTCTTTCTTTCTTTCTTTCTTTCTTTCTTTCTTTCTTTCTTTCTTTCTTTCTTTCTTTCTTTCTTTCTTTCTTTCTTTCTTTCTTTCTTTCCCCCTTTCCCCCTTTCCCCCTTTCCCTCTTTCCCTTGTTCCTTCTTTTTCCCTTCCTTTTCTTTCTTTTTCTTTCTTTCTTTCTTTCTTTTTCTTTCTCTCTTTCCTTCTTTCTTTTCTTTCCTTCCCCCACTTCCTTCCTTCACTGCCTTCCTTCCACTATGTCCTTCTTTCTGCCACATCCTTCTGCCACTTCCTTCCCTCCCTCCCTCCACTTTGATGTTAATTTGCAAACTGTCCAGTAGTTACAGGAAATTACTCTTCTTAAATATCATTTTGAAGCTTAGAAATGAATAACAAAATTGTGTCAAACCATGGCATTTAAAAGCCACCTGAAAGTGAGAACTAGCTATTGAAAAGACAAAAATACAAAAATGAAATGATGGAGTGGATGGTTTTAAGGGATATTCTTTGTATTGCTTTGCTACAAATGAGGATCTCAATTTTTACACCTTCTAAAAACACATCTTGAAACTTACTACTTTCCGTGACAAAACTATTTCCAAAACAAGGAAATTGATTTATGCAGATGGAAATATCATCTCCCAAATAGTCATCATCAAGTCCAAAAGATTACCCTGCTTTTACGTAGTAAGCTTTATGGAGATTTCTATTCTCACACAAACCAAGAAGAATCTTTCAAATGACTAGAAAATCTTTAAAAGCAAAATAACCTTGAAGAAAAAAGATCCAAAAAAGAGCCGGGAATTAGATACGTCCACACTTGTTACATGTTGGTTACTAATATTGGCTCTAGTTTGTTGGCGAGTACACTTCCCATTCACGCACGCACGCACCCCTCTTCCTCCTGCACACAGATGTGTGATATTGGGTCTCAAAGAATGGACTATTTTCTCTTAGATAGGTTTTGGTTCTCAAAGTCAAAGCGTAGTCTTCCTGGCTCTATTACCAGGATTTTGTTCCGGGAAGGGAATGTGCTTGTGCCTGTTAGAAATGGGGAGGAGGGGACAGAAAGCAAAGCCATTTGAAGACAACCTGCAGCATAACTAAGAAAGTGGGGTGCTTCTTGACTGCACAACAAAAGAAAGATCGGGAGTAAAATGGAGGAAAACTTGAGGTGCTGATAGAGTTTCTCCTTGTGACAGCTTTCAAACGGACAGAAAACAGCACTTCCTCATTCTCCTGCCTTTTCAATTCACATTAACATTGGAAGAAAAGGGGTTTTGGACAACTTTCTTTTGCTTCTTGCCTAACACTCTGCTGACATTCCGTGCAACTTCCAGAAAAAGATCCGGGATGCTTTTTGTACTGGGAGAGTTTCTCCTTGCGAGACCTAGTAGAAAAGCTTTTTGCTAAGATGTAGGCGACAAGAGACGCAGATTCAGAGATACGGAGCTCTCCGAAGGTAAGGACCGCTCCCGGGCGTCTTTCCGCAGAAGCCGTGCTCCGGAGCGCAGCGCGACCGGCACAATGCTCTGTGTGCAAAGAAGCGGCTTCTTCGCCTCCGGGAGACGGAGACCGTCTTTAAAAGCGAAGAAAAAAGTCGCACAACATGGGGATTGTGTGTGCAGCTCTCAAACCTAAAGAAAACAGTACCTTACCACTCTCCGGCCTTTTCCATTCACATTACCATTCCAAAAGAAGGAGTTTTGGACAACTTTCTTTTGCTTCTTGCTAAACACTCTGCAGACCTCCGTGCAACTTCTAGAACAAGAGCGGAGATGCTTTCCATACTGGCACAGTTGGTCCTTGCAAGACATAGTAAAAAAGCTTTTTGCTAAGTTTTATGTGACCAGAGAGGCAGAAGGCAGAGTAAAGAGCTCTCCGAAACTAAGCCCCCTGCCAGGGCGTCTTTCGTCAGAAGCCGCTCTCCGGAGATCACCGCCACCGGCACAATGCTCTGTGCGCGAAGAAGCCGCTTCTTCGCGTCCGGGAGATGGAGAGAACGGCCGCTTCCCAAAGGCGAAGATGCAAGCCGCAGCACACAGATATAGCGTGTGCAGCTTTGAAATTGATAGAAACGAGTACATTAGCATTCTCCTGCCGTTTCATTCACGTTATATTCGAATAAAAGGAGTTATGGGACACTATCTTTTTCATCTTCTTAAACACTCTGCAGTCCTCTGTGCAACTCTTAGAAGAAGATCGGGGATGTTTTCTTTCCTGGCAGAGTTTCTCTTTGCAAGATATGGTGGAAAAGCTTTTTGCTGTGTGTTGAGCGGCAAGACACGCAGAAGACGCAGATACGCAGCTCTCCGAAGCTAAGTGCCGGTCCACGGCTTCTTTCGGCAGAAGCCGCTCTTAGGTGCTCACCGCAACCGGCCCAATGCTCTGTGTGCAAAGAAGCCGCTTCTTCGCCTGCGGGAGAATCGGCGAGCGGCAGCTTCCCAAAGGCGAAGATGCAAGCCGCACCATGCAGGCACAGTGTGGGCTGCATTCAGACTTAGAGAAAACAGTACTTTACCACTCTCCTGCCTTTTCCATGGTTATTCTATTGGAAAAGAACGAGTTTTGGACAACTACCTTTCATTCTTGCCAAACTCTTTGCAGACCTCCGTGCAAGCTTTAGAACAAGATTTTGGATGTTTTCTTTCCTGGCAGAGTTTCTCTTTGCAAGATATGCTGGAAAAGCTTTTTGCTGAGTGTAGAGCGGCAAGACACGCAGAAGACGCAGATACGCAGCTCTCCGAAGCTAAGTGCCGGTCCGGGGCTTCTTTCGGCACAAACTGCTCTCAGGAGCTCCCTGCGCTCGCCACAATGCTCTGTGTGCGAAGAAGCCGCTTCTTCGCCTCCGGGAGAATCGGCGAGCGGCAGCTTCCCAAAGGCGAAGATACAAGCTGCACCACACAGGCACAGTGTGGGCAGCCTTCAGACTTAGAGAAAACAGTACTTTACCACTCTCCTGCCTTTTCCATGGTTATTCTATTGGAAAAGAACGAGTTTTGGACAACTACCTTTCATTCTTGCCAAACTCTTTGCAGACCTCCGTGCAAGCTTTAGAACAAGATTTTGGATGTTTTCTTTCCTGGCAGAGTTTCTCTTTGCAAGATATGCTGGAAAAGCTTTTTGCTGAGTGTAGAGCGGCAAGACACGCAGAAGACGCAGATACGCAGCTCTCCGAAGCTAAGTGCCGGTCCCGGGCTTCTTTCGGCACAAACTGCTCTCAGGAGCTCCCTGCGCTCGCCACAATGCTCAGTGTGCGAAGAAGCCGCTTCTTCGCCTGCGGGAGAATCGGCGAGCGGCAGCTTCCCAAAGGCGAAGATGCAAGCCGCACCATGCAGGCACAGTGTGGGCTGCATTCAGACTTAGAGAAAACAGTACTTTACCACTCTCCTGCCTTTTCCATGGTTATTCTATTGGAAAAGAACGAGTTTTGGACAACTACCTTTCATTCTTGCCAAACTCTTTGCAGACCTCCGTGCAAGCTTTAGAACAAGATTTTGGATGTTTTCTTTCCTGGCAGAGTTTCTCTTTGCAAGATATGCTGGAAAAGCTTTTTGCTGAGTGTAGAGCGGCAAGACACGCAGAAGACGCAGATACGCAGCTCTCCGAAGCTAAGTGCCGGTCCCGGGCTTCTTTCGGCACAAACTGCTCTCAGGAGCTCCCTGCGCTCGCCACAATGCTCAGTGTGCGAAGAAGCCGCTTCTTCGCCTCCGGGAGAATCGGCGAGCGGCAGCTTCCCAAAGGCGAAGATACAAGCTGCACCACACAGGCACAGTGTGGGCAGCCTTCAGACTTAGAGAAAACAGTACTTTACCACTCTCCTGCCTTTTCCATGGTTATTCTATTGGAAAAGAACGAGTTTTGGACAACTACCTTTCATTCTTGCCAAACTCTTTGCAGACCCCCGTGCAAGCTTTAGAACAAGATTTTGGATGTTTTCTTTCCTGGCAGAGTTTCTCTTTGCAAGATATGCTGGAAAAGCTTTTTGCTGAGTGTAGAGCGGCAAGACACGCAGAAGACGCAGATACGCAGCTCTCCGAAGCTAAGTGCCGGTCCCGGGCTTCTTTCGGCACAAACCGCTCTCAGGAGCTCCCTGCGCTCGCCACAATGCTCTGTGTGCGAAGAAGCCGCTTCTTCGCCTCCGGGAGAATCGGCGAGCGGCAGCTTCCCAAAGGCGAAGATGCAAGCTGCAGCACGCAGGCACAGTGTGGGCAGCCTTCAGACTTAGAGAAAACAGTACTTTACCACTCTCCTGCCTTTTCCATGGTTATTCTATTGGAAAAGAACGAGTTTTGGACAACTACCTTTCATTCTTGCCAAACTCTTTGCAGACCTCCGTGCAAGCTTTAGAACAAGATTTTGGATGTTTTCTTTCCTGGCAGAGTTTCTCTTTGCAAGATATGCTGGAAAAGCTTTTTGCTGAGTGTAGAGCGGCAAGACACGCAGAAGACGCAGATAGGCAGCTCTCCGAAGCTAAGTGCCGGTCCCGGGCTTCTTTCGGCACAAACCGCTCTCAGGAGCTCCCTGCGCTCGCCACAATGCTCTGTGTGCGAAGAAGCCGCTTCTTCGCCTCCGGGAGAATCGGCGAGCGGCAGCTTCCCAAAGGCGAAGATGCAAGCTGCAGCACGCAGGCACAGTGTGGGCAGCCTTCAGACTTAGAGAAAACAGTACTTTACCACTCTCCTGCCTTTTCCATGGTTATTCTATTGGAAAAGAACGAGTTTTGGACAACTACCTTTCATTCTTGCCAAACTCTTTGCAGACCCCCGTGCAAGCTTTAGAACAAGATTTTGGATGTTTTCTTTCCTGGCAGAGTTTCTCCTTGCAAGATATGGTGGAAAAGCTTTTTGCTGAGTGTAGAGCGGCAAGACACGCAGAAGACGCAGATACGCAGCTCTCCGAAGCTAAGTGCCGGTCCCGGGCTTCTTTCGGCACAAACCGCTCTCAGGAGCTCCCTGCGCTCGCCACAATGCTCTGTGTGCGAAGAAGCCGCTTCTTCGCCTCCGGGAGAATCGGCGAGCGGCAGCTTCCCAAAGGCGAAGATGCAAGCTGCAGCACACAGGCACAGTGTGGGCAGCCTTCAGACTTAGAGAAAACAGTACTTTACCACTCTCCTGCCTTTTCCATGGTTATTCTATTGGAAAAGAACGAGTTTTGGACAACTACCTTTCATTCTTGCCAAACGCTTTGCAGACCCCCTTGCAAGCTTTAGAACAAGATTTTGGATGTTTTCTTTCCTGGCAGAGTTTCTCCTTGCAAGATATGGTGGAAAAGCTTTTTGCTGAGTGTAGAGCGGCAAGACACGCAGAAGACGCAGATAGGCAGCTCTCCGAAGCTAAGTGCCGGTCCCGGGCTTCTTTCGGCACAAACCGCTCTCAGGAGCTCCCTGCGCTCGCCACAATGCTCTGTGTGCGAAGAAGCCGCTTCTTCGCCTCCGGGAGAATCGGCGAGCGGCAGCTTCCCAAAGGCGAAGATGCAAGCTGCAGCACACAGGCACAGTGTGGGCAGCATTCAGACTTAGAGAAAACAGTACTTTACCACTCTCCTGCCTTTTCCATGGTTATTCTATTGGAAAAGAACGAGTTTTGGACAACTACCTTTCATTCTTGCCAAACACTTTGCAGACCCCCGTGCAAGCTTTAGAACAAGATTTTGGATGTTTTCTTTCCTGGCAGAGTTTCTCCTTGCAAGATATGGTGGAAAAGCTTTTTGCTGAGTGTAGAGCGGCAAGACACGCAGAAGACGCAGATAGGCAGCTCTCCGAAGCTAAGTGCCGGTCCCGGGCTTCTTTCGGCACAAACCGCTCTCAGGAGCTCCCTGCGCTCGCCACAATGCTCTGTGTGCGAAGAAGCCGCTTCTTCGCCTCCGGGAGAATCGGCGAGCGGCAGCTTCCCAAAGGCGAAGATGCAAGCTGCAGCACACAGGCACAGTGTGGGCAGCATTCAGACTTAGAGAAAACAGTACTTTACCACTCTCCTGCCTTTTCCATGGTTATTCTATTGGAAAAGAACGAGTTTTGGACAACTACCTTTCATTCTTGCCAAACGCTTTGCAGACCCCCTTGCAAGCTTTAGAACAAGATTTTGGATGTTTTCTTTCCTGGCAGAGTTTCTCCTTGCAAGATATGGTGGAAAAGCTTTTTGCTGAGTGTAGAGTGGCAAGACACGCAGAAGACGCAGATACGCAGCTCTCCGAAGCTAAGTGCCGGTCCCGGGCTTCTTTCGGCACAAACCGCTCTCAGGAGCTCCCTGCGCTCGCCACAATGCTCTGTGTGCGAAGAAGCCGCTTCTTCGCCTCCGGGAGAATCGGCGAGCGGCAGCTTCCCAAAGGCGAAGATGCAAGCTGCAGCACACAGGCACAGTGTGGGCAGCATTCAGACTTAGAGAAAACAGAACTTTACCACTCTCCTGCCTTTTCCATGGTTATTCTATTGGAAAAGAACGAGTTTTGGACAACTACCTTTCATTCTTGCCAAACACTTTGCAGACCCCCGTGCAAGCTTTAGAACAAGATTTTGGATGTTTTCTTTCCTGGCAGAGTTTCTCCTTGCAAGATATGGTGGAAAAGCTTTTTGCTGAGTGTAGAGCGGCAAGACACGCAGAAGACGCAGATAGGCAGCTCTCCGAAGCTAAGTGCCGGTCCCGGGCTTCTTTCGGCACAAACCGCTCTCAGGAGCTCCCTGCGCTCGCCACAATGCTCTGTGTGCGAAGAAGCCGCTTCTTCGCCTCCGGGAGAATCGGCGAGCGGCAGCTTCCCAAAGGCGAAGATGCAAGCTGCAGCACGCAGGCACAGTGTGGGCAGCCTTCAGACTTAGAGAAAACAGTACTTTACCACTCTCCTGCCTTTTCCATGGTTATTCTATTGGAAAAGAACGAGTTTTGGACAACTACCTTTCATTCTTGCCAAACTCTTTGCAGACCCCCGTGCAAGCTTTAGAACAAGATTTTGGATGTTTTCTTTCCTGGCAGAGTTTCTCCTTGCAAGATATGGTGGAAAAGCTTTTTGCTGAGTGTAGAGCGGCAAGACACGCAGAAGACGCAGATACGCAGCTCTCCGAAGCTAAGTGCCGGTCCCGGGCTTCTTTCGGCACAAACCGCTCTCAGGAGCTCCCTGCGCTCGCCACAATGCTCTGTGTGCGAAGAAGCCGCTTCTTCGCCTCCGGGAGAATCGGCGAGCGGCAGCTTCCCAAAGGCGAAGATGCAAGCTGCAGCACACAGGCACAGTGTGGGCAGCCTTCAGACTTAGAGAAAACAGTACTTTACCACTCTCCTGCCTTTTCCATGGTTATTCTATTGGAAAAGAACGAGTTTTGGACAACTACCTTTCATTCTTGCCAAACTCTTTGCAGACCCCCGTGCAAGCTTTAGAACAAGATTTTGGATGTTTTCTTTCCTGGCAGAGTTTCTCCTTGCAAGATATGGTGGAAAAGCTTTTTGCTGAGTGTAGAGCGGCAAGACACGCAGAAGACGCAGATACGCAGCTCTCCGAAGCTAAGTGCCGGTCCCGGGCTTCTTTCGGCACAAACCGCTCTCAGGAGCTCCCTGCGCTCGCCACAATGCTCTGTGTGCGAAGAAGCCGCTTCTTCGCCTCCGGGAGAATCGGCGAGCGGCAGCTTCCCAAAGGCGAAGATGCAAGCTGCAGCACGCAGGCACAGTGTGGGCAGCATTCAGACTTAGAGAAAACAGAACTTTACCACTCTCCTGCCTTTTCCATGGTTATTCTATTGGAAAAGAACGAGTTTTGGACAACTACCTTTCATTCTTGCCAAACGCTTTGCAGACCCCCGTGCAAGCTTTAGAACAAGATTTTGGATGTTTTCTTTCCTGGCAGAGTTTCTCCTTGCAAGATATGGTGGAAAAGCTTTTTGCTGAGTGTAGAGCGGCAAGACACGCAGAAGACGCAGATACGCAGCTCTCCGAAGCTAAGTGCCGGTCCCGGGCTTCTTTCGGCACAAACCGCTCTCAGGAGCTCCCTGCGCTCGCCACAATGCTCTGTGTGCGAAGAAGCCGCTTCTTCGCCTCCGGGAGAATCGGCGAGCGGCAGCTTCCCAAAGGCGAAGATGCAAGCTGCAGCACACAGGCACAGTGTGGGCAGCATTCAGACTTAGAGAAAACAGAACTTTACCACTCTCCTGCCTTTTCCATGGTTATTCTATTGGAAAAGAACGAGTTTTGGACAACTACCTTTCATTCTTGCCAAACGCTTTGCAGACCCCCGTGCAAGCTTTAGAACAAGATTTTGGATGTTTTCTTTCCTGGCAGAGTTTCTCCTTGCAAGATATGGTGGAAAAGCTTTTTGCTGAGTGTAGAGCGGCAAGACACGCAGAAGACGCAGATACGCAGCTCTCCGAAGCTAAGTGCCGGTCCCGGGCTTCTTTCGGCACAAACCGCTCTCAGGAGCTCCCTGCGCTCGCCACAATGCTCTGTGTGCGAAGAAGCCGCTTCTTCGCCTCCGGGAGAATCGGCGAGCGGCAGCTTCCCAAAGGCGAAGATGCAAGCTGCAGCACACAGGCACAGTGTGGGCAGCATTCAGACTTAGAGAAAACAGAACTTTACCACTCTCCTGCCTTTTCCATGGTTATTCTATTGGAAAAGAACGAGTTTTGGACAACTACCTTTCATTCTTGCCAAACTCTTTGCAGACCCCCGTGCAAGCTTTAGAACAAGATTTTGGATGTTTTCTTTCCTGGCAGAGTTTCTCCTTGCAAGATATGGTGGAAAAGCTTTTTGCTGAGTGTAGAGCGGCAAGACACGCAGAAGACGCAGATAGGCAGCTCTCCGAAGCTAAGTGCCGGTCCCGGGCTTCTTTCGGCACAAACCGCTCTCAGGAGCTCCCTGCGCTCGCCACAATGCTGTGTGCGAAGAAGCCGCTTCTTCGCCTCCGGGAGAATCGGCGAGCGGCAGCTTCCCAAAGGCGAAGATGCAAGCTGCAGCACGCAGGCACAGTGTGGGCAGCCTTCAGACTTAGAGAAAACAGTACTTTACCACTCTCCTGCCTTTTCCATGGTTATTCTATTGGAAAAGAACGAGTTTTGGACAACTACCTTTCATTCTTGCCAAACTCTTTGCAGACCCCCGTGCAAGCTTTAGAACAAGATTTTGGATGTTTTCTTTCCTGGCAGAGTTTCTCCTTGCAAGATATGGTGGAAAAGCTTTTTGCTGAGTGTAGAGCGGCAAGACACGCAGAAGACGCAGATACGCAGCTCTCCGAAGCTAAGTGCCGGTCCCGGGCTTCTTTCGGCACAAACCGCTCTCAGGAGCTCCCTGCGCTCGCCACAATGCTCTGTGTGCGAAGAAGCCGCTTCTTCGCCTCCGGGAGAATCGGCGAGCGGCAGCTTCCCAAAGGCGAAGATGCAAGCTGCAGCACACAGGCACAGTGTGGGCAGCATTCAGACTTAGAGAAAACAGAACTTTACCACTCTCCTGCCTTTTCCATGGTTATTCTATTGGAAAAGAACGAGTTTTGGACAACTACCTTTCATTCTTGCCAAACGCTTTGCAGACCCCCGTGCAAGCTTTAGAACAAGATTTTGGATGTTTTCTTTCCTGGCAGAGTTTCTCCTTGCAAGATATGGTGGAAAAGCTTTTTGCTGAGTGTAGAGCGGCAAGACACGCAGAAGACGCAGATACGCAGCTCTCCGAAGCTAAGTGCCGGTCCCGGGCTTCTTTCGGCACAAACCGCTCTCAGGAGCTCCCTGCGCTCGCCACAATGCTCTGTGTGCGAAGAAGCCGCTTCTTCGCCTGCGGGAGAATCGGCGAGCGGCAGCTTCCCAAAGGCGAAGATGCAAGCTGCAGCACACAGGCACAGTGTGGGCAGCATTCAGACTTAGAGAAAACAGAACTTTACCACTCTCCTGCCTTTTCCATGGTTATTCTATTGGAAAAGAACGAGTTTTGGACAACTACCTTTCATTCTTGCCAAACTCTTTGCAGACCCCCGTGCAAGCTTTAGAACAAGATTTTGGATGTTTTCTTTCCTGGCAGAGTTTCTCCTTGCAAGATATGGTGGAAAAGCTTTTTGCTGAGTGTAGAGCGGCAAGACACGCAGAAGACGCAGATACGCAGCTCTCCGAAGCTAAGTGCCGGTCCCGGGCTTCTTTCGGCACAAACCGCTCTCAGGAGCTCCCTGCGCTCGCCACAATGCTGTGTGCGAAGAAGCCGCTTCTTCGCCTCCGGGAGAATCGGCGAGCGGCAGCTTCCCAAAGGCGAAGATGCAAGCTGCAGCACGCAGGCACAGTGTGGGCAGCCTTCAGACTTAGAGAAAACAGTACTTTACCACTCTCCTGCCTTTTCCATGGTTATTCTATTGGAAAAGAACGAGTTTTGGACAACTACCTTTCATTCTTGCCAAACTCTTTGCAGACCCCCTTGCAAGCTTTAGAACAAGATTTTGGATGTTTTCTTTCCTGGCAGAGTTTCTCCTTGCAAGATATGGTGGAAAAGCTTTTTGCTGAGTGTAGAGCTGCAAGACACGCAGAAGACGCAGATACGCAGCTCTCCGAAGCTAAGTGCCGGTCCCGGGCTTCTTTCGGCACAAACCGCTCTCAGGAGCTCCCTGCGCTCGCCACAATGCTCTGTGTGCGAAGAAGCCGCTTCTTCGCCTCCGGGAGAATCGGCGAGCGGCAGCTTCCCAAAGGCGAAGATGCAAGCTGCAGCACACAGGCACAGTGTGGGCAGCCTTCAGACTTCGAGAAAACAGTACTTTACCACTCTCCTGCCTTTTCCATGGTTATTCTATTGGAAAAGAACGAGTTTTGGACAACTATCTTTCATTCTTGCCAAACTCTTTGCAGACCCCCGTGCAAGCTATGGAACAAGATTTTGGATGTTTTCTTTCCTGGCAGAGTTTCTCCTTGCAAGATATGGTGGAAAAGCTTTTTGCTGAGTGTAGAGCGGCAAGACACGCAGAAGACGCAGATACGCAGCTCTCCGAAGCTAAGTGCCGGTCCCGGGCTTCTTTCGGCACAAACCGCTCTCAGGAGCTCCCTGCGCTCGCCACAATGCTCTGTGTGCGAAGAAGCCGCTTCTTCGCCTCCGGGAGAATCGGCGAGCGGCAGCTTCCCAAAGGCGAAGATGCAAGCTGCAGCACACAGGCACAGTGTGGGCAGCCTTCAGACTTAGAGAAAACAGTACTTTACCACTCTCCTGCCTTTTCCATGGTTATTCTATTGGAAAAGAACGAGTTTTGGACAACTATCTTTCATTCTTGCCAAACTCTTTGCAGACCTCCGTGCAAGCTTTAGAACAAGATTTTGGATGTTTTCTTTCCTGGCAGAGTTTCTCCTTGCAAGATATGGTGGAAAAGCTTTTTGCTGAGTGTAGAGCGGCAAGACACGCAGAAGACGCAGATACGCAGCTCTCCGAAGCTAAGTGCCGGTCCCGGGCTTCTTTCGGCACAAACCGCTCTCAGCAGCTCCCTGCGCTCGCCACAATGCTCTGTGTGCGAAGAAGCCGCTTCTTCGCCTCCGGGAGAATCGGCGAGCGGCAGCTTCCCAAAGGCGAAGATGCAAGCTGCAGCACGCAGGCACAGTGTGGGCAGCCTTCAGACTTCGAGAAAACAGTACTTTACCACTCTCCTGCCTTTTCCATGGTTATTCTATTGGAAAAGAACGAGTTTTGGACAACTACCTTTCATTCTTGCCAAACTCTTTGCAGACCCCCGTGCAAGCTTTAGAACAAGATTTTGGATGTTTTCTTTCCTGGCAGAGTTTCTCCTTGCAAGATATGGTGGAAAAGCTTTTTGCTGAGTGTAGAGCGGCAAGACACGCAGAAGACGCAGATACGCAGCTCTCCGAAGCTAAGTGCCGGTCCCGGGCTTCTTTCGGCACAAACCGCTCTCAGGAGCTCCCTGCGCTCGCCACAATGCTCTGTGTGCGAAGAAGCCGCTTCTTCGCCTCCGGGAGAATCGGCGAGCGGCAGCTTCCCAAAGGCGAAGATGCAAGCTGCAGCACACAGGCACAGTGTGGGCAGCCTTCAGACTTAGAGAAAACAGTACTTTACCACTCTCCTGCCTTTTCCATGGTTATTCTATTGGAAAAGAACGAGTTTTGGACAACTACCTTTCATTCTTGCCAAACTCTTTGCAGACCCCCGTGCAAGCTTTAGAACAAGATTTTGGATGTTTTCTTTCCTGGCAGAGTTTCTCCTTGCAAGATATGGTGGAAAAGCTTTTGGCTGAGTGTAGAGCGGCAAGACACGCAGAAGACGCAGATACGCAGCTCTCCGAAGCTAAGTGCCGGTCCCGGGCTTCTTTCGGCACAAACCGCTCTCAGGAGCTCCCTGCGCTCGCCACAATGCTCTGTGTGCGAAGAAGCCGCTTCTTCGCCTCCGGGAGAATCGGCGAGCGGCAGCTTCCCAAAGGCGAAGATGCAAGCTGCAGCACGCAGGCACAGTGTGGGCAGCCTTCAGACTTCGAGAAAACAGTACTTTACCACTCTCCTGCCTTTTCCATGGTTATTCTATTGGAAAAGAACGAGTTTTGGACAACTACCTTTCATTCTTGCCAAACTCTTTGCAGACCCCCGTGCAAGCTTTAGAACAAGATTTTGGATGTTTTCTTTCCTGGCAGAGTTTCTCCTTGCAAGATATGGTGGAAAAGCTTTTTGCTGAGTGTAGAGCGGCAAGACACGCAGAAGACGCAGATACGCAGCTCTCCGAAGCTAAGTGCCGGTCCCGGGCTTCTTTCGGCACAAACCGCTCTCAGGAGCTCCCTGCGCTCGCCACAATGCTCTGTGTGCGAAGAAGCCGCTTCTTCGCCTCCGGGAGAATCGGCGAGCGGCAGCTTCCCAAAGGCGAAGATGCAAGCTGCAGCACACAGGCACAGTGTGGGCAGCCTTCAGACTTCGAGAAAACAGTACTTTACCACTCTCCTGCCTTTTCCATGGTTATTCTATTGGAAAAGAACGAGTTTTGGACAACTACCTTTCATTCTTGCCAAACTCTTTGCAGACCCCCGTGCAAGCTTTAGAACAAGATTTTGGATGTTTTCTTTCCTGGCAGAGTTTCTCCTTGCAAGATATGGTGGAAAAGCTTTTTGCTGAGTGTAGAGCGGCAAGACACGCAGAAGACGCAGATACGCAGCTCTCCGAAGCTAAGTGCCGGTCCCGGGCTTCTTTCAGCACAAACCGCTCTCAGGAGCTCCCTGCGCTCGCCACAATGCTCTGTGTGCGAAGAAGCCGCTTCTTCGCCTCCGGGAGAATCGGCGAGCGGCAGCTTCCCAAAGGCGAAGATGCAAGCTGCAGCACACAGGCACAGTGTGGGCAGCCTTCAGACTTAGAGAAAACAGTACTTTACCACTCTCCTGCCTTTTCCATGGTTATTCTATTGGAAAAGAACGAGTTTTGGACAACTACCTTTCATTCTTGCCAAACGCTTTGCAGACCCCCGTGCAAGCTTTAGAACAAGATTTTGGATGTTTTCTTTCCTGGCAGAGTTTCTCCTTGCAAGATATGGTGGAAAAGCTTTTTGCTGAGTGTAGAGCGGCAAGACACGCAGAAGACGCAGATACGCAGCTCTCCGAAGCTAAGTGCCGGTCCCGGGCTTCTTTCGGCACAAACCGCTCTCAGGAGCTCCCTGCGCTCGCCACAATGCTCTGTGTGCGAAGAAGCCGCTTCTTCGCCTCCGGGAGAATCGGCGAGCGGCAGCTTCCCAAAGGCGAAGATGCAAGCTGCAGCACACAGGCACACTGTGTGCAGCCTTCAGACTTAGAGAAACAGTACTTTACCACTCTCCTGCCTTTTCCATGGTTATTCTATTGGAAAAGAACGAGTTTTGGACAACTACCTTTCATTCTTGCCAAACTCTTTGCAGACCCCCGTGCAAGCTTTAGAACAAGATTTTGGATGTTTTCTTTCCTGGCAGAGTTTCTCCTTGCAAGATATGGTGGAAAAGCTTTTTGCTGAGTGTAGAGCGGCAAGACACGCAGAAGACGCAGATACGCAGCTCTCCGAAGCTAAGTGCCGGTCCCGGGCTTCTTTCGGCACAAACCGCTCTCAGGAGCTCCCTGCGCTCGCCACAATGCTCTGTGTGCGAAGAAGCCGCTTCTTCGCCTCCGGGAGAATCGGCGAGCGGCAGCTTCCCAAAGGCGAAGATGCAAGCTGCAGCACACAGGCACAGTGTGGGCAGCCTTCAGACTTAGAGAAAACAGTACTTTACCACTCTCCTGCCTTTTCCATGGTTATTCTATTGGAAAAGAACGAGTTTTGGACAACTACCTTTCATTCTTGCCAAACTCTTTGCAGACCCCCGTGCAAGCTTTAGAACAAGATTTTGGATGTTTTCTTTCCTGGAGAGTTTCTCCTTGCAAGATATGTGGAAAAGCTTTTTGCTGAGTGTAGAGCGGCAAGACCACGCAGAAGACGCAGATACGCAGCTCTCCGAAGCTAAGTGCCGGTCCCGGGCTTCTTCGGCACAAACCGCTCTCAGGAGCTCCCTGCGCTCGCCACAATGCTCTGTGTGCGAAGAAGCCGCTTCTTCGCCTCCGGGAGAATCGGCGAGCGGCAGCTTCCCAAAGGCGAAGATGCAAGCTGCAGCACACAGGCACAGTGTGGGCAGCATTCAGACTTAGAGAAAACAGAACTTTACCACTCTCCTGCCTTTTCCATGGTTATTCTATTGGAAAAGAACGAGTTTTGGACAACTACCTTTCATTCTTGCCAAACGCTTTGCAGACCCCCGTGCAAGCTTTAGAACAAGATTTTGGATGTTTTCTTTCCTGCAGAGTTTCTCCTTGCAAGATATGGTGGAAAAGCTTTTTGCTGAGTGTAGAGCGGCAAGACACGCAGAAGACGCAGATACGCAGCTCTCCGAAGCTAAGTGCCGGTCCCGGCTTCTTTCGGCACAAACCGCTCTCAGGAGCTCCCTGCGCTCGCCACAATGCTCTGTGTGCGAAGAAGCCGCTTCTTCGCCTCCGGGAGATCGGCGAGCGGCAGCTTCCCAAAGGCGAAGATGCAAGCTGCAGCACACAGGCACAGTGTGGGCAGCATTCAGACTTAGAGAAAACAGAACTTTACCACTCTCCTGCCTTTTCCATGGTTATTCTATTGGAAAAGAACGAGTTTTGGACAACTACCTTTCATTCTTGCCAAACTCTTGCAGACCCCCGGGCAAGCTTTAGAACAAGATTTTGGATGTTTTCTTTCCTGGCAGAGTTTCTCCTTGCAAGATATGGTGGAAAAGCTTTTTGCTGAGTGTAGAGCGGCAAGACACGCAGAAGACGCAGATACGCAGCTCTCCGAAGCTAAGTGCCGGTCCCGGGCTTCTTTCGGCACAAACCGCTCTCAGGAGCTCCCTGCGCTCGCCACAATGCTGTGTGCGAAGAAGCGCTTCTTCGCCTCCGGGAGAATCGGCGAGCGGCAGCTTCCCAAAGGCGAAGATGCAAGCTGCAGCACGCAGGCACAGTGTGGGCAGCCTTCAGACTTAGAGAAAACAGTACTTTACCACTCTCCTGCCTTTTCCATGGTTATTCTATTGGAAAAGAACGAGTTTTGGACAACTATCTTTCATTCTTGCCAAACTCTTTGCAGACCCCCGTGCAAGCTATAGAACAAGATTTTGGATGTTTTCTTTCCTGGCAGAGTTTCTCCTTGCAAGATATGGTGGAAAAGCTTTTTGCTGAGTGTAGAGCTGCAAGACACGCAGAAGACGCAGATACGCAGCTCTCCGAAGCTAAGTGCCGGTCCCGGGCTTCTTTCGGCACAAACCGCTCTCAGGAGCTCCCTGCGCTCGCCACAATGCTCTGTGTGCGAAGAAGCCGCTTCTTCGCCTCCGGGAGAATCGGCGAGCGGCAGCTTCCCAAAGGCGAAGATGCAAGCTGCAGCACACAGGCACAGTGTGGGCAGCCTTCAGACTTAGAGAAAACAGTACTTTACCACTCTCCTGCCTTTTCCATGGTTATTCTATTGGAAAAGAACGAGTTTTGGACAACTATCTTTCATTCTTGCCAAACTCTTTGCAGACCTCCGTGCAAGCTTTAGAACAAGATTTTGGATGTTTTCTTTCCTGGCAGAGTTTCTCCTTGCAAGATATGGTGGAAAAGCTTTTTGCTGAGTGTAGAGCGGCAAGACACGCAGAAGACGCAGATACGCAGCTCTCCGAAGCTAAGTGCCGGTCCCGGGCTTCTTTCGGCACAAACCGCTCTCAGCAGCTCCCTGCGCTCGCCACAATGCTCTGTGTGCGAAGAAGCCGCTTCTTCGCCTCCGGGAGAATCGGCGAGCGGCAGCTTCCCAAAGGCGAAGATGCAAGCTGCAGCACGCAGCACAGTGTGGGCAGCCTTCAGACTTCGAGAAAACAGTACTTTACCACTCTCCTGCCTTTTCCATGGTTATTCTATTGGAAAAGAACGAGTTTTGGACAACTACCTTTCATTCTTGCCAAACTCTTTGCAGACCCCCGTGCAAGCTTTAGAACAAGATTTTGGATGTTTTCTTTCCTGGCAGAGTTTCTCCTTGCAAGATATGGTGGAAAAGCTTTTTGCTGAGTGTAGAGCGGCAAGACACGCAGAAGACGCAGATACGCAGCTCTCCGAAGCTAAGTGCCGGTCCCGGGCTTCTTTCGGCACAAACCGCTCTCAGGAGCTCCCTGCGCTCGCCACAATGCTCTGTGTGCGAAGAAGCCGCTTCTTCGCCTCCGGGAGAATCGGCGAGCGGCAGCTTCCCAAAGGCGAAGATGCAAGCTGCAGCACACAGGCACAGTGTGGGCAGCCTTCAGACTTAGAGAAAACAGTACTTTACCACTCTCCTGCCTTTTCCATGGTTATTCTATTGGAAAAGAACGAGTTTTGGACAACTACCTTTCATTCTTGCCAAACTCTTTGCAGACCCCCGTGCAAGCTTTAGAACAAGATTTTGGATGTTTTCTTTCCTGGCAGAGTTTCTCCTTGCAAGATATGGTGGAAAAGCTTTTGGCTGAGTGTAGAGCGGCAAGACACGCAGAAGACGCAGATACGCAGCTCTCCGAAGCTAAGTGCCGGTCCCGGGCTTCTTTCGGCACAAACCGCTCTCAGGAGCTCCCTGCGCTCGCCACAATGCTCTGTGTGCGAAGAAGCCGCTTCTTCGCCTCCGGGAGAATCGGCGAGCGGCAGCTTCCCAAAGGCGAAGATGCAAGCTGCAGCACGCAGGCACAGTGTGGGCAGCCTTCAGACTTCGAGAAAACAGTACTTTACCACTCTCCTGCCTTTTCCATGGTTATTCTATTGGAAAAGAACGAGTTTTGGACAACTACCTTTCATTCTTGCCAAACTCTTTGCAGACCCCCGTGCAAGCTTTAGAACAAGATTTTGGATGTTTTCTTTCCTGGCAGAGTTTCTCCTTGCAAGATATGGTGGAAAAGCTTTTTGCTGAGTGTAGAGCGGCAAGACACGCAGAAGACGCAGATACGCAGCTCTCCGAAGCTAAGTGCCGGTCCCGGGCTTCTTTCGGCACAAACCGCTCTCAGGAGCTCCCTGCGCTCGCCACAATGCTCTGTGTGCGAAGAAGCCGCTTCTTCGCCTCCGGGAGAATCGGCGAGCGGCAGCTTCCCAAAGGCGAAGATGCAAGCTGCAGCACACAGGCACAGTGTGGGCAGCCTTCAGACTTAGAGAAAACAGTACTTTACCACTCTCCTGCCTTTTCCATGGTTATTCTATTGGAAAAGAACGAGTTTTGGACAACTACCTTTCATTCTTGCCAAACGCTTTGCAGACCCCCGTGCAAGCTTTAGAACAAGATTTTGGATGTTTTCTTTCCTGGCAGAGTTTCTCCTTGCAAGATATGGTGGAAAAGCTTTTTGCTGAGTGTAGAGCGGCAAGACACGCAGAAGACGCAGATACGCAGCTCTCCGAAGCTAAGTGCCGGTCCCGGGCTTCTTTCGGCACAAACCGCTCTCAGGAGCTCCCTGCGCTCGCCACAATGCTCTGTGTGCGAAGAAGCCGCTTCTTCGCCTCCGGGAGAATCGGCGAGCGGCAGCTTCCCAAAGGCGAAGATGCAAGCTGCAGCACACAGGCACACTGTGTGCAGCCTTCAGACTTAGAGAAAACAGTACTTTACCACTCTCCTGCCTTTTCCATGGTTATTCTATTGGAAAAGAACGAGTTTTGGACAACTACCTTTCATTCTTGCCAAACGCTTTGCAGACCCCCGTGCAAGCTTTAGAACAAGATTTTGGATGTTTTCTTTCCTGGCAGAGTTTCTCCTTGCAAGATATGGTGGAAAAGCTTTTTGCTGAGTGTAGAGCGGCAAGACACGCAGAAGACGCAGATACGCAGCTCTCCGAAGCTAAGTGCCGGTCCCGGGCTTCTTTCGGCACAAACCGCTCTCAGGAGCTCCCTGCGCTCGCCACAATGCTCTGTGTGCGAAGAAGCCGCTTCTTCGCCTCCGGGAGAATCGGCGAGCGGCAGCTTCCCAAAGGCGAAGATGCAAGCTGCAGCACGCAGGCACAGTGTGGGCAGCCTTCAGACTTAGAGAAAACAGTACTTTACCACTCTCCTGCCTTTTCCATGGTTATTCTATTGGAAAAGAACGAGTTTTGGACAACTACCTTTCATTCTTGCCAAACGCTTTGCAGACCCCCTTGCAAGCTTTAGAACAAGATTTTGGATGTTTTCTTTCCTGGCAGAGTTTCTCCTTGCAAGATATGGTGGAAAAGCTTTTTGCTGAGTGTAGAGCGGCAAGACACGCAGAAGACGCAGATACGCAGCTCTCCGAAGCTAAGTGCCGGTCCCGGGCTTCTTTCGGCACAAACCGCTCTCAGGAGCTCCCTGCGCTCGCCACAATGCTCTGTGTGCGAAGAAGCCGCTTCTTCGCCTCCGGGAGAATCGGCGAGCGGCAGCTTCCCAAAGGCGAAGATGCAAGCTGCAGCACACAGGCACAGTGTGGGCAGCCTTCAGACTTCGAGAAAACAGTACTTTACCACTCTCCTGCCTTTTCATGGTTATTCTATTGGAAAAGAACGAGTTTTGGACAACTACCTTTCATTCTTGCCAAACTCTTTGCAGACCCCCGTGCAAGCTTTAGAACAAGATTTTGGATGTTTTCTTTCCTGGCAGAGTTTCTCCTTGCAAGATATGGTGGAAAAGCTTTTTGCTGAGTGTAGAGCGGCAAGACACGCAGAAGACGCAGATACGCAGCTCTCCGAAGCTAAGTGCCGGTCCCCGGGCTTCTTTCGGCACAAACCGCTCTCAGGAGCTCCCTGCGCTCGCCACAATGCTCTGTGTGCGAAGAAGCCGCTTCTTCGCCTCCGGGAGAATCGGCGAGCGGCAGCTTCCCAAAGGCGAAGATGCAAGCTGCAGCACGCAGGCACAGTGTGGGCAGCCTTCAGACTTAGAGAAAACAGTACTTTACCACTCTCCTGCCTTTTCCATGGTTATTCTATTGGAAAAGAACGAGTTTTGGACAACTACCTTTCATTCTTGCCAAACTCTTTGCAGACCCCCGTGCAAGCTTTAGAACAAGATTTTGGATGTTTTCTTTCCTGGCAGAGTTTCTCCTTGCAAGATATGGTGGAAAAGCTTTTTGCTGAGTGTAGAGCGGCAAGACACGCAGAAGACGCAGATACGCAGCTCTCCGAAGCTAAGTGCCGGTCCCGGGCTTCTTCGGCACAAACCGCTCTCAGGAGCTCCCTGCGCTCGCCACAATGCTCTGTGTGCGAAGAAGCCGCTTCTTCGCCTCCGGAGAATCGGCGAGCGGCAGCTTCCCAAAGGCGAAGATGCAAGCTGCAGCACACAGGCACAGTGTGGGCAGCCTTCAGACTTCGAGAAAACAGTACTTTACCACTCTCCTGCCTTTTCCATGGTTATTCTATTGGAAAAGAACGAGTTTTGGACAACTACCTTTCATTCTTGCCAAACTCTTTGCAGACCCCCGTGCAAGCTTTAGAACAAGATTTTGGATGTTTTCTTTCCTGGCAGAGTTTCTCCTTGCAAGATATGGTGGAAAAGCTTTTTGCTGAGTGTAGAGCGGCAAGACACGCAGAAGACGCAGATACGCAGCTCTCCGAAGCTAAGTGCCGGTCCCGGCTTCTTTCGGCACAAACCGCTCTCAGGAGCTTCCTGCGCTCGCCACAATGCTCTGTGTGCGAAGAAGCCGCTTCTTCGCCTCCGGGAGAATCGGCGAGCGGCAGCTTCCCAAAGGCGAAGATGCAAGCTGCAGCACACAGGCACAGTGTGGGCAGCCTTCAGACTTAGAGAAAACAGTACTTTACCACTCTCCTGCCTTTTCCATGGTTATTCTATTGGAAAAGAACGAGTTTTGGACAACTACCTTTCATTCTTGCCAAACGCTTTGCAGACCCCGTGCAAGCTTTAGAAGAAGATTTTGGATGTTTTCTTTCCTGGCAGAGTTTCTCCTTGCAAGATATGGTGGAAAAGCTTTTTGCTGAGTGTAGAGCGGCAAGACACGCAGAAGACGCAGATACGCAGCTCTCCGAAGCTAAGTGCCGGTCCCGGGCTTCTTTCGGCACAAACCGCTCTCAGGGCTCCCTGCGCTCGCCACAATGCTCTGTGTGCGAAGAAGCCGCTTCTTCGCCTCCGGGAGAATCGGCGAGCGGCAGCTTCCCAAAGGCGAAGATGCAAGCTGCAGCACACAGGCACAGTGTGGGCAGCCTTCAGACTTAGAGAAAACAGTACTTTACCACTCTCCTGCCTTTTCCATGGTTATTCTATTGGAAAAGAATGAGTTTTGGACAACTACCTTTCATTCTTGCCAAACTCTTTGCAGACCCCCGTGCAAGCTTTAGAAGAAGATTTTGGATGTTTTCTTTCCTGGCAGAGTTTCTCCTTGCAAGATATGGTGGAAAAGCTTTTTGCTGAGTGTAGAGCGGCAAGACACGCAGAAGACGCAGATACGCAGCTCTCCGAAGCTAAGTGCCGGTCCCGGGGCTTCTTTCGGCACAAACCGCTCTCAGGAGCTCCCTGCGCTCGCCACAATGCTCTGTGTGCGAAGAAGCCGCTTCTTCGCCTCCGGGAGAATCGGCGAGCGGCAGCTTCCCAAAGGCGAAGATGCAAGCTGCAGCACACAGGCACAGTGTGGGCAGCATTCAGACTTAGAGAAAACAGAACTTTACCACTCTCCTGCCTTTTCCATGGTTATTCTATTGGAAAAGAACGAGTTTTGGACAACTACCTTCATTCTTGCCAAACTCTTTGCAGACCCCCGTGCAAGCTTTAGAACAAGATTTGGATGTTTTCTTTCCTGGCAGAGTTTCTCCCTTCCAAGATATGGTGGAAAAGCTTTTTGCTGAGTGTAGGAGCGCAAGACACGCAGAAGACGCAGATACGCAGCTCTCCGAAGCTAAGTGCCGGTCCCGGGCTTCTTTCGGCACAAACCGCTCTCAGGAGCTCCCTGCGCTCGCCACAATGCTGTGTGCGAAGAAGCCGCTTCTTCGCCTCCGGGAGAATCGGCGAGCGGCAGCTTCCCAAAGGCGAAGATGCAAGCTGCAGCACGCAGGCACAGTCTGGGCAGCCTTCAGACTTAGAGAAAACAGTACTTTACACTCTCCTGCCTTTTCCATGGTTATTCTATTGGAAAAGACGAGTTTTGGACAACTACCTTTCATTCTTGCCAAACTCTTTGCAGACCCCCGTGCAAGCTTTAGAACAAGATTTGGATGTTTTCTTTCCTGCAGAGTTTCTCCTTGCAAGATATGGTGGAAAAGCTTTTTGCTGAGTGTAGAGCTGCAAGACACGCAGAAGACGCAGATACGCAGCTCTCCGAAGCTAAGTGCCGGTCCCGGGCTTCTTTCGGCACAAACCGCTCTCAGGAGCTCCTGCGCTCGCCACAATGCTCTGTGTGCGAAGAAGCCGCTTCTTCGCCTCCGGGAGAATCGGCGAGCGGCAGCTTCCCAAAGGCGAAGATGCAAGCTGCAGCACACAGGCACAGTGTGGGCAGCCTTCAGACTTAGAGAAAACAGTACTTTACCTTACCACTCTCCTGCCTTTTCCATGGTTATTCTATTGGAAAAGAACGAGTTTTGGACAACTATCTTTCATTCTTGCCAAACTCTTTGCAGACCCCCGTGCAAGCTATAGAACAAGATTTTGGATGTTTTCTTTCCTGGCAGAGTTTCTCCTTGCAAGATATGGTGGAAAAGCTTTTTGCTGAGTGTAGAGCTGCAAGACACGCAGAAGACGCAGATACGCAGCTCTCCGAAGCTAAGTGCCGGTCCCGGGCTTCTTTCGGCACAAACCGCTCTCAGGAGCTCCCTGCGCTCGCCACAATGCTCTGTGTGCGAAGAAGCCGCTTCTTCGCCTCCGGGAGAATCGGCGAGCGGCAGCTTCCCAAAGGCGAAGATGCAAGCTGCACCACACAGGCACAGTGTGGGCAGCCTTCAGACTTCGAGAAAACAGTACTTTACCACTCTCCTGCCTTTTCCATGGTTATTCTATTGGAAAAGAACGAGTTTTGGACAACTATCTTTCATTCTTGCCAAACTCTTTGCAGACCTCCGTGCAAGCTTTAGAACAAGATTTTGGATGTTTTCTTTCCTGGCAGAGTTTCTCCTTGCAAGATATGGTGGAAAAGCTTTTTGCTGAGTGTAGAGCGGCAAGACACGCAGAAGACGCAGATACGCAGCTCTCCGAAGCTAAGTGCCGGTCCCGGGCTTCTTTCGGCACAAACCGCTCTCAGGAGCTCCCTGCGCTCGCCACAATGCTCTGTGTGCGAAGAAGCCGCTTCTTCGCCTCCGGGAGAATCGGCGAGCGGCAGCTTCCCAAAGGCGAAGATGCAAGCTGCAGCACGCAGGCACAGTGTGGGCAGCCTTCAGACTTCGAGAAAACAGTACTTTACCACTCTCCTGCCTTTTCCATGGTTATTCTATTGGAAAAGAACGAGTTTTGGACAACTACCTTTCATTCTTGCCAAACTCTTTGCAGACCCCCGTGCAAGCTTTAGAACAAGATTTTGGATGTTTTCTTTCCTGGCAGAGTTTCTCCTTGCAAGATATGGTGGAAAAGCTTTTTGCTGAGTGTAGAGCGGCAAGACACGCAGAAGACGCAGATACGCAGCTCTCCGAAGCTAAGTGCCGGTCCCGGGCTTCTTTCGGCACAAACCGCTCTCAGGAGCTCCCTGCGCTCGCCACAATGCTCTGTGTGCGAAGAAGCCGCTTCTTCGCCTCCGGGAGAATCGGCGAGCGGCAGCTTCCCAAAGGCGAAGATGCAAGCTGCAGCACACAGGCACAGTGTGGGCAGCCTTCAGACTTAGAGAAAACAGTACTTTACCACTCTCCTGCCTTTTCCATGGTTATTCTATTGGAAAAGAACGAGTTTTGGACAACTACCTTTCATTCTTGCCAAACTCTTTGCAGACCCCCGTGCAAGCTTTAGAACAAGATTTTGGATGTTTTCTTTCCTGGCAGAGTTTCTCCTTGCAAGATATGGTGGAAAAGCTTTTTGCTGAGTGTAGAGCGGCAAGACACGCAGAAGACGCAGATACGCAGCTCTCCGAAGCTAAGTGCCGGTCCCGGGCTTCTTTCGGCACAAACCGCTCTCAGGAGCTCCCTGCGCTCGCCACAATGCTCTGTGTGCGAAGAAGCCGCTTCTTCGCCTCCGGGAGAATCGGCGAGCGGCAGCTTCCCAAAGGCGAAGATGCAAGCTGCAGCACGCAGGCACAGTGTGGGCAGCCTTCAGACTTAGAGAAAACAGTACTTTACCACTCTCCTGCCTTTTCCATGGTTATTCTATTGGAAAAGAACGAGTTTTGGACAACTACCTTTCATTCTTGCCAAACTCTTTGCAGACCTCCGTGCAAGCTTTAGAACAAGATTTTGGATGTTTTCTTTCCTGGCAGAGTTTCTCCTTGCAAGATATGGTGGAAAAGCTTTTTGCTGAGTGTAGAGCGGCAAGACACGCAGAAGACGCAGATACGCAGCTCTCCGAAGCTAAGTGCCGGTCCCGGGCTTCTTTCGGCACAAACCGCTCTCAGGAGCTCCCTGCGCTCGCCACAATGCTCTGTGTGCGAAGAAGCCGCTTCTTCGCCTCCGGGAGAATCGGCGAGCGGCAGCTTCCCAAAGGCGAAGATGCAAGCTGCAGCACACAGGCACAGTGTGGGCAGCCTTCAGACTTCGAGAAAACAGTACTTTACCACTCTCCTGCCTTTTCCATGGTTATTCTATTGGAAAAGAACGAGTTTTGGACAACTACCTTTCATTCTTGCCAAACTCTTTGCAGACCCCCGTGCAAGCTTTAGAACAAGATTTTGGATGTTTTCTTTCCTGGCAGAGTTTCTCCTTGCAAGATATGGTGGAAAAGCTTTTTGCTGAGTGTAGAGTGGCAAGACATGCAGAAGACGCAGATACGCAGCTCTCCGAAGCTAAGTGCCGGTCCCGGGCTTCTTTCGGCACAAACCGCTCTCAGGAGCTCCCTGCGCTCGCCACAATGCTCTGTGTGCGAAGAAGCCGCTTCTTCGCCTCCGGGAGAATCGGCGAGCGGCAGCTTCCCAAAGGCGAAGATGCAAGCTGCAGCACACAGGCACAGTGTGGGCAGCCTTCAGACTTAGAGAAAACAGTACTTTACCACTCTCCTGCCTTTTCCATGGTTATTCTATTGGAAAAGAACGAGTTTTGGACAACTACCTTTCATTCTTGCCAAACGCTTTGCAGACCCCCGTGCAAGCTTTAGAACAAGATTTTGGATGTTTTCTTTCCTGGCAGAGTTTCTCCTTGCAAGATATGGTGGAAAAGCTTTTTGCTGAGTGTAGAGCGGCAAGACACGCAGAAGACGCAGATACGCAGCTCTCCGAAGCTAAGTGCCGGTCCCGGGCTTCTTTCGGCACAAACCGCTCTCAGGAGCTCCCTGCGCTCGCCACAATGCTCTGTGTGCGAAGAAGCCGCTTCTTCGCCTCCGGGAGAATCGGCGAGCGGCAGCTTCCCAAAGGCGAAGATGCAAGCTGCAGCACACAGGCACAGTGTGGGCAGCATTCAGACTTAGAGAAAACAGAACTTTACGACTCTCCTGCCTTTTCCATGGTTATTCTTTTGGAAAAGAACGAGTTTTGGACAACTACCTTTCATTCTTGCCAAACTCTTTGCAGACCCCCGTGCAAGCTTTAGAACAAGATTTTGGATGTTTTCTTTCCTGGCAGAGTTTCTCCTTGCAAGATATGGTGGAAAAGCTTTTTGCTGAGTGTAGAGCGGCAAGACACGCAGAAGACGCAGATACGCAGCTCTCCGAAGCTAAGTGCCGGTCCCGGGCTTCTTTCGGCACAAACCGCTCTCAGGAGCTCCCTGCGCTCGCCACAATGCTCTGTGTGCGAAGAAGCCGCTTCTTCGCCTCCGGGAGAATCGGCGAGCGGCAGCTTCCCAAAGGCGAAGATGCAAGCTGCAGCACACAGGCACAGTGTGGGCAGCATTCAGACTTAGAGAAAACAGAACTTTACGACTCTCCTGCCTTTTCCATGGTTATTCTATTGGAAAAGAACGAGTTTTGGACAACTACCTTTCATTCTTGCCAAACTCTTTGCAGACCCCCGTGCAAGCTTTAGAACAAGATTTTGGATGTTTTCTTTCCTGGCAGAGTTTCTCCTTGCAAGATATGGTGGAAAAGCTTTTTGCTGAGTGTAGAGCGGCAAGACACGCAGAAGACGCAGATACGCAGCTCTCCGAAGCTAAGTGCCGGTCCCGGGCTTCTTTCGGCACAAACCGCTCTCAGGAGCTCCCTGCGCTCGCCACAATGCTCTGTGTGCGAAGAAGCCGCTTCTTTGCCTCCGGGAGAATCGGCGAGCGGCAGCTTCCCAAAGGCGAAGATGCAAGCTGCAGCACACAGGCACAGTGTGGGCAGCCTTCAGACTTCGAGAAAACAGTACTTTACCACTCTCCTGCCTTTTCCATGGTTATTCTATTGGAAAAGAACGAGTTTTGGACAACTATCTTTCATTCTTGCCAAACTCTTTGCAGACCCCCGTGCAAGCTATAGAACAAGATTTTGGATGTTTTCTTTCCTGGCAGAGTTTCTCCTTGCAAGATATGGTGGAAAAGCTTTTTGCTGAGTGTAGAGCTGCAAGACACGCAGAAGACGCAGATACGCAGCTCTCCGAAGCTAAGTGCCGGTCCCGGGCTTCTTTCGGCACAAACCGCTCTCAGGAGCTCCCTGCGCTCGCCACAATGCTCTGTGTGCGAAGAAGCCGCTTCTTCGCCTCCGGGAGAATCGGCGAGCGGCAGCTTCCCAAAGGCGAAGATGCAAGCTGCAGCACACAGGCACAGTGTGGGCAGCCTTCAGACTTAGAGAAAACAGTACTTTACCACTCTCCTGCCTTTTCCATGGTTATTCTATTGGAAAAGAACGAGTTTTGGACAACTATCTTTCATTCTTGCCAAACTCTTTGCAGACCTCCGTGCAAGCTTTAGAACAAGATTTTGGATGTTTTCTTTCCTGGCAGAGTTTCTCCTTGCAAGATATGGTGGAAAAGCTTTTTGCTGAGTGTAGAGCGGCAAGACACGCAGAAGACGCAGATACGCAGCTCTCCGAAGCTAAGTGCCGGTCCCGGGCTTCTTTCGGCACAAACCGCTCTCAGGAGCTCCCTGCGCTCGCCACAATGCTCTGTGTGCGAAGAAGCCGCTTCTTCGCCTCCGGGAGAATCGGCGAGCGGCAGCTTCCCAAAGGCGAAGATGCAAGCTGCACCACACAGGCACAGTGTGGGCAGCCTTCAGACTTAGAGAAAACAGTACTTTACCACTCTCCTGCCTTTTCCATGGTTATTCTATTGGAAAAGAACGAGTTTTGGACAACTACCTTTCATTCTTGCCAAACTCTTTGCAGACCCCCGTGAGAGCTTTAGAACAAGATTTTGGATGTTTTCTTTCCTGGCAGAGTTTCTCCTTGCAAGATATGGTGGAAAAGCTTTTTGCTGAGTGTAGAGCGGCAAGACACGCAGAAGACGCAGATACGCAGCTCTCCGAAGCTAAGTGCCGGTCCCGGGCTTCTTTCGGCACAAACCGCTCTCAGGAGCTCCCTGCGCTCGCCACAATGCTCTGTGTGCGAAGAAGCCGCTTCTTCGCCTCCGGGAGAATCGGCGAGCGGCAGCTTCCCAAAGGCGAAGATGCAAGCTGCAGCACGCAGGCACAGTGTGGGCAGCCTTCAGACTTAGAGAAAACAGTACTTTACCACTCTCCTGCCTTTTCCATGGTTATTCTATTGGAAAAGAACGAGTTTTGGACAACTACCTTTCATTCTTGCCAAACTCTTTGCAGACCCCCGTGCAAGCTTTAGAACAAGATTTTGGATGTTTTCTTTCCTGGCAGAGTTTCTCCTTGCAAGATATGGTGGAAAAGCTTTTTGCTGAGTGTAGAGCGGCAAGACACGCAGAAGACGCAGATACGCAGCTCTCCGAAGCTAAGTGCCGGTCCCGGGCTTCTTTCGGCACAAACCGCTCTCAGGAGCTCCCTGCGCTCGCCACAATGCTCTGTGTGCGAAGAAGCCGCTTCTTCGCCTCCGGGAGAATCGGCGAGCGGCAGCTTCCCAAAGGCGAAGATGCAAGCTGCAGCACACAGGCACAGTGTGGGCAGCCTTCAGACTTAGAGAAAACAGTACTTTACCACTCTCCTGCCTTTTCCATGGTTATTCTATTGGAAAAGAACGAGTTTTGGACAACTACCTTTCATTCTTGCCAAACTCTTTGCAGACCCCCGTGCAAGCTTTAGAACAAGATTTTGGATGTTTTCTTTCCTGGCAGAGTTTCTCCTTGCAAGATATGGTGGAAAAGCTTTTTGCTGAGTGTAGAGCGGCAAGACACGCAGAAGACGCAGATACGCAGCTCTCCGAAGCTAAGTGCCGGTCCCGGGCTTCTTTCGGCACAAACCGCTCTCAGGAGCTCCCTGCGCTCGCCACAATGCTCTGTGTGCGAAGAAGCCGCTTCTTCGCCTCCGGGAGAATCGGCGAGCGGCAGCTTCCCAAAGGCGAAGATGCAAGCTGCAGCACGCAGGCACAGTGTGGGCAGCCTTCAGACTTAGAGAAAACAGTACTTTACCACTCTCCTGCCTTTTCCATGGTTATTCTATTGGAAAAGAACGAGTTTTGGACAACTACCTTTCATTCTTGCCAAACTCTTTGCAGACCCCCGTGCAAGCTTTAGAACAAGATTTTGGATGTTTTCTTTCCTGGCAGAGTTTCTCCTTGCAAGATATGGTGGAAAAGCTTTTTGCTGAGTGTAGAGCGGCAAGACACGCAGAAGACGCAGATACGCAGCTCTCCGAAGCTAAGTGCCGGTCCCGGGCTTCTTTCGGCACAAACCGCTCTCAGGAGCTCCCTGCGCTCGCCACAATGCTCTGTGTGCGAAGAAGCCACTTCTTCGCCTCCGGGAGAATCGGCGAGCGGCAGCTTCCCAAAGGCGAAGATGCAAGCTGCAGCACACAGGCACAGTGTGGGCAGCCTTCAGACTTAGAGAAAACAGTACTTTACCACTCTCCTGCCTTTTCCATGGTTATTCTATTGGAAAAGAACGAGTTTTGGACAACTACCTTTCATTCTTGCCAAACTCTTTGCAGACCTCCGTGCAAGCTTTAGAACAAGATTTTGGATGTTTTCTTTCCTGGCAGAGTTTCTCCTTGCAAGATATGGTGGAAAAGCTTTTTGCTGAGTGTAGAGCGGCAAGACACGCAGAAGACGCAGATACGCAGCTCTCCGAAGCTAAGTGCCGGTCCCGGGCTTCTTTCGGCACAAACCGCTCTCAGGAGCTCCCTGCGCTCGCCACAATGCTCTGTGTGCGAAGAAGCCGCTTCTTCGCCTCCGGGAGAATCGGCGAGCGGCAGCTTCCCAAAGGCGAAGATGCAAGCTGCAGCACACAGGCACAGTGTGGGCAGCCTTCAGACTTAGAGAAAACAGTACTTTACCACTCTCCTGCCTTTTCCATGGTTATTCTATTGGAAAAGAACGAGTTTTGGACAACTACCTTTCATTCTTGCCAAACTCTTTGCAGACCCCCGTGCAAGCTTTAGAACAAGATTTTGGATGTTTTCTTTCCTGGCAGAGTTTCTCCTTGCAAGATATGGTGGAAAAGCTTTTTGCTGAGTGTAGAGCGGCAAGACACGCAGAAGACGCAGATACGCAGCTCTCCGAAGCTAAGTGCCGGTCCCGGGCTTCTTTCGGCACAAACCGCTCTCAGGAGCTCCCTGCGCTCGCCACAATGCTCTGTGTGCGAAGAAGCCGCTTCTTCGCCTCCGGGAGAATCGGCGAGCGGCAGCTTCCCAAAGGCGAAGATGCAAGCTGCAGCACACAGGCACAGTGTGGGCAGCCTTCAGACTTAGAGAAAACAGTACTTTACCACTCTCCTGCCTTTTCCATGGTTATTCTATTGGAAAAGAACGAGTTTTGGACAACTACCTTTCATTCTTGCCAAACTCTTTGCAGACCCCCGTGCAAGCTTTAGAACAAGATTTTGGATGTTTTCTTTCCTGGCAGAGTTTCTCCTTGCAAGATATGGTGGAAAAGCTTTTTGCTGAGTGTAGAGCGGCAAGACACGCAGAGAAGACGCAGATACGCAGCTCTCCGAAGCTAAGTGCCGGTCCCGGGCTTCTTTCGGCACAAACCGCTCTCAGGAGCTCCCTGCGCTCGCCACAATGCTCTGTGTGCGAAGAAGCCGCTTCTTCGCCTCCGGGAGAATCGGCGAGCGGCAGCTTCCCAAAGCGAAGATGCAAGCTGCAGCACACAGGCACAGTGTGGGCAGCCTTCAGACTTAGAGAAAACAGTACTTTACCACTCTCCTGCCTTTTCCATGGTTATTCTATTGGAAAAGAACGAGTTTTGGACAACTACCTTTCATTCTTGCCAAACTCTTTGCAGACCCCCGTGCAAGCTTTAGAACAAGATTTTGGATGTTTTCTTTCCTGGCAGAGTTTCTCCTTGCAAGATATGGTGGAAAAGCTTTTTGCTGAGTGTAGAGCGGCAAGACACGCAGAAGACGCAGATACGCAGCTCTCCGAAGCTAAGTGCCGGTCCCGGGCTTCTTTCGGCACAAACCGCTCTCAGGAGCTCCCTGCGCTCGCCACAATGCTCTGTGTGCGAAGAAGCCGCTTCTTCGCCTCCGGGAGAATCGGCGAGCGGCAGCTTCCCAAAGGCGAAGATGCAAGCTGCAGCACACAGGCACAGTGTGGGCAGCCTTCAGACTTAGAGAAAACAGTACTTTACCACTCTCCTGCCTTTTCCATGGTTATTCTATTGGAAAAGAACGAGTTTTGGACAACTACCTTTCATTCTTGCCAAACTCTTTGCAGACCCCCGTGCAAGCTTTAGAACAAGATTTTGGATGTTTTCTTTCCTGGCAGAGTTTCTCCTTGCAAGATATGGTGGAAAAGCTTTTTGCTGAGTGTAGAGCGGCAAGACACGCAGAAGACGCAGATACGCAGCTCTCCGAAGCTAAGTGCCGGTCCCGGGCTTCTTTCGGCACAAACCGCTCTCAGGAGCTCCCTGCGCTCGCCACAATGCTCTGTGTGCGAAGAAGCCGCTTCTTCGCCTCCGGGAGAATCGGCGAGCGGCAGCTTCCCAAAGGCGAAGATGCAAGCTGCAGCACACAGGCACAGTGTGGGCAGCCTTCAGACTTAGAGAAAACAGTACTTTACCACTCTCCTGCCTTTTCCATGGTTATTCTATTGGAAAAGAACGAGTTTTGGACAACTACCTTTCATTCTTGCCAAACTCTTTGCAGACCCCCGTGCAAGCTTTAGAACAAGATTTTGGATGTTTTCTTTCCTGGCAGAGTTTCTCCTTGCAAGATATGGTGGAAAAGCTTTTTGCTGAGTGTAGAGCGGCAAGACACGCAGAAGACGCAGATACGCAGCTCTCCGAAGCTAAGTGCCGGTCCCGGGCTTCTTTCGGCACAAACCGCTCTCAGGAGCTCCCTGCGCTCGCCACAATGCTCTGTGTGCGAAGAAGCCGCTTCTTCGCCTCCGGGAGAATCGGCGAGCGGCAGCTTCCCAAAGGCGAAGATGCAAGCTGCAGCACACAGGCACAGTGTGGGCAGCCTTCAGACTTAGAGAAAACAGTACTTTACCACTCTCCTGCCTTTTCCATGGTTATTCTATTGGAAAAGAACGAGTTTTGGACAACTACCTTTCATTCTTGCCAAACTCTTTGCAGACCCCCGTGCAAGCTTTAGAACAAGATTTTGGATGTTTTCTTTCCTGGCAGAGTTTCTCCTTGCAAGATATGGTGGAAAAGCTTTTTGCTGAGTGTAGAGCGGCAAGACACGCAGAAGACGCAGATACGCAGCTCTCCGAAGCTAAGTGCCGGTCCCGGGCTTCTTTCGGCACAAACCGCTCTCAGGAGCTCCCTGCGCTCGCCACAATGCTCTGTGTGCGAAGAAGCCGCTTCTTCGCCTCCGGGAGAATCGGCGAGCGGCAGCTTCCCAAAGGCGAAGATGCAAGCTGCAGCACACAGGCACAGTGTGGGCAGCCTTCAGACTTAGAGAAAACAGTACTTTACCACTCTCCTGCCTTTTCCATGGTTATTCTATTGGAAAAGAACGAGTTTTGGACAACTACCTTTCATTCTTGCCAAACTCTTTGCAGACCCCCGTGCAAGCTTTAGAACAAGATTTTGGATGTTTTCTTTCCTGGCAGAGTTTCTCCTTGCAAGATATGGTGGAAAAGCTTTTTGCTGAGTGTAGAGCGGCAAGACACGCAGAAGACGCAGATACGCAGCTCTCCGAAGCTAAGTGCCGGTCCCGGGCTTCTTTCGGCACAAACCGCTCTCAGGAGCTCCCTGCGCTCGCCACAATGCTCTGTGTGCGAAGAAGCCGCTTCTTCGCCTCCGGGAGAATCGGCGAGCGGCAGCTTCCCAAAGGCGAAGATGCAAGCTGCAGCACACAGGCACAGTGTGGGCAGCCTTCAGACTTCGAGAAAACAGTACTTTACCACTCTCCTGCCTTTTCCATGGTTATTCTATTGGAAAAGAACGAGTTTTGGACAACTACCTTTCATTCTTGCCAAACTCTTTGCAGACCCCCGTGCAAGCTTTAGAACAAGATTTTGGATGTTTTCTTTCCTGGCAGAGTTTCTCCTTGCAAGATATGGTGGAAAAGCTTTTTGCTGAGTGTAGAGCGGCAAGACACGCAGAAGACGCAGATACGCAGCTCTCCGAAGCTAAGTGCCGGTCCCGGGCTTCTTTCGGCACAAACCGCTCTCAGGAGCTCCCTGCGCTCGCCACAATGCTCTGTGTGCGAAGAAGCCGCTTCTTCGCCTCCGGGAGAATCGGCGAGCGGCAGCTTCCCAAAGGCGAAGATGCAAGCTGCAGCACACAGGCACAGTGTGGGCAGCCTTCAGACTTAGAGAAAACAGTACTTTACCACTCTCCTGCCTTTTCCATGGTTATTCTATTGGAAAAGAACGAGTTTTGGACAACTACCTTTCATTCTTGCCAAACTCTTTGCAGACCCCCGTGCAAGCTTTAGAACAAGATTTTGGATGTTTTCTTTCCTGGCAGAGTTTCTCCTTGCAAGATATGGTGGAAAAGCTTTTTGCTGAGTGTAGAGCGGCAAGACACGCAGAAGACGCAGATACGCAGCTCTCCGAAGCTAAGTGCCGGTCCCGGGCTTCTTTCGGCACAAACCGCTCTCAGGAGCTCCCTGCGCTCGCCACAATGCTCTGTGTGCGAAGAAGCCGCTTCTTCGCCTCCGGGAGAATCGGCGAGCGGCAGCTTCCCAAAGGCGAAGATGCAAGCTGCAGCACACAGGCACAGTGTGGGCAGCCTTCAGACTTAGAGAAAACAGTACTTTACCACTCTCCTGCCTTTTCCATGGTTATTCTATTGGAAAAGAACGAGTTTTGGACAACTACCTTTCATTCTTGCCAAACTCTTTGCAGACCCCCGTGCAAGCTTTAGAACAAGATTTTGGATGTTTTCTTTCCTGGCAGAGTTTCTCCTTGCAAGATATGGTGGAAAAGCTTTTTGCTGAGTGTAGAGCGGCAAGACACGCAGAAGACGCAGATACGCAGCTCTCCGAAGCTAAGTGCCGGTCCCGGGCTTCTTTCGGCACAAACCGCTCTCAGGAGCTCCCTGCGCTCGCCACAATGCTCTGTGTGCGAAGAAGCCGCTTCTTCGCCTCCGGGAGAATCGGCGAGCGGCAGCTTCCCAAAGGCGAAGATGCAAGCTGCAGCACACAGGCACAGTGTGGGCAGCCTTCAGACTTCGAGAAAACAGTACTTTACCACTCTCCTGCCTTTTCCATGGTTATTCTATTGGAAAAGAACGAGTTTTGGACAACTACCTTTCATTCTTGCCAAACTCTTTGCAGACCCCCGTGCAAGCTTTAGAACAAGATTTTGGATGTTTTCTTTCCTGGCAGAGTTTCTCCTTGCAAGATATGGTGGAAAAGCTTTTTGCTGAGTGTAGAGCGGCAAGACACGCAGAAGACGCAGATACGCAGCTCTCCGAAGCTAAGTGCCGGTCCCGGGCTTCTTTCGGCACAAACCGCTCTCAGGAGCTCCCTGCGCTCGCCACAATGCTCTGTGTGCGAAGAAGCCGCTTCTTCGCCTCCGGGAGAATCGGCGAGCGGCAGCTTCCCAAAGGCGAAGATGCAAGCTGCAGCACACAGGCACAGTGTGGGCAGCCTTCAGACTTAGAGAAAACAGTACTTTACCACTCTCCTGCCTTTTCCATGGTTATTCTATTGGAAAAGAACGAGTTTTGGACAACTACCTTTCATTCTTGCCAAACTCTTTGCAGACCCCCGTGCAAGCTTTAGAACAAGATTTTGGATGTTTTCTTTCCTGGCAGAGTTTCTCCTTGCAAGATATGGTGGAAAAGCTTTTTGCTGAGTGTAGAGCGGCAAGACACGCAGAAGACGCAGATACGCAGCTCTCCGAAGCTAAGTGCCGGTCCCGGGCTTCTTTCGGCACAAACCGCTCTCAGGAGCTCCCTGCGCTCGCCACAATGCTCTGTGTGCGAAGAAGCCGCTTCTTCGCCTCCGGGAGAATCGGCGAGCGGCAGCTTCCCAAAGGCGAAGATGCAAGCGCAGGCACACAGGCACAGTGTGGGCAGCCTTCAGACTTCGAGAAAACAGTACTTTACCACTCTCCTGCCTTTTCCATGGTTATTCTATTGGAAAAGAACGAGTTTTGGACAACTACCTTTCATTCTTGCCAAACTCTTTGCAGACCCCCGTGCAAGCTTTAGAACAAGATTTTGGATGTTTTCTTTCCTGGCAGAGTTTCTCCCTTGCAAGATATGGTGGAAAAGCTTTTTGCTGAGTGTAGAGCGGCAAGACACGCAGAAGACGCAGATACGCAGCTCTCCGAAGCTAAGTGCCGGTCCCGGGCTTCTTTCGGCACAAACCGCTCTCAGGAGCTCCCTGCGCTCGCCACAATGCTCTGTGTGCGAAGAAGCCGCTTCTTCGCCTCCGGGAGAATCGGCGAGCGGCAGCTTCCCAAAGGCGAAGATGCAAGCTGCAGCACACAGGCACAGTGTGGGCAGCCTTCAGACTTAGAGAAAACAGTACTTTACCACTCTCCTGCCTTTTCCATGGTTATTCTATTGGAAAAGAACGAGTTTTGGACAACTACCTTTCATTCTTGCCAAACTCTTTGCAGACCCCCGTGCAAGCTTTAGAACAAGATTTTGGATGTTTTCTTTCCTGGCAGAGTTTCTCCTTGCAAGATATGGTGGAAAAGCTTTTGCTGAGTGTAGAGCGGCAAGACACGCAGAAGACGCAGATACGCAGCTCTCCGAAGCTAAGTGCCGGTCCCGGGCTTCTTTCGGCACAAACCGCTCTCAGGAGCTCCCTGCGCTCGCCACAATGCTCTGTGTGCGAAGAAGCCGCTTCTTCGCCTCCGGGAGAATCGGCGAGCGGCAGCTTCCCAAAGGCGAAGATGCAAGCTGCAGCACGCAGGCACAGTGTGGGCAGCCTTCAGACTTAGAGAAAACAGTACTTTACCACTCTCCTGCCTTTTCCATGGTTATTCTATTGGAAAAGAACGAGTTTTGGACAACTACCTTTCATTCTTGCCAAACTCTTTGCAGACCCCCGTGCAAGCTTTAGAACAAGATTTTGGATGTTTTCTTTCCTGGCAGAGTTTCTCCTTGCAAGATATGGTGGAAAAGCTTTTTGCTGAGTGTAGAGCGGCAAGACACGCAGAAGACGCAGATACGCAGCTCTCCGAAGCTAAGTGCCGGTCCCGGGCTTCTTTCGGCACAAACCGCTCTCAGGAGCTCCCTGCGCTCGCCACAATGCTCTGTGTGCGAAGAAGCAGCTTCTTCGCCTCCGGGAGAATCGGCGAGCGGCAGCTTCCCAAAGGCGAAGATGCAAGCTGCAGCACACAGGCACAGTGT
Source organism: Molothrus aeneus (assembly GCF_037042795.1). Lineage (NCBI taxonomy): Eukaryota > Metazoa > Chordata > Aves > Passeriformes > Icteridae > Molothrus > Molothrus aeneus. Next base: position 110,920 of record NW_027098838.1, read on the forward strand.
GGGCAGCCTTCAGACTTAGAGAAAACAGTACTTTACCACTCTCCTGCCTTTTCCATGGTTATTCTATTGGAAAAGAACGAGTTTTGGACAACTACCTTTCATTCTTGCCAAACTCTTTGCAGACCCCCGTGCAAGCTTTAGAACAAGATTTTGGATGTTTTCTTTCCTGGCAGAGTTTCTCCTTGCAAGATATGGTGGAAAAGCTTTTTGCTGAGTGTAGAGCGGCAAGACACGCAGAAGACGCAGATACGCAGCTCTCCGAAGCTAAGTGCCGGTCCCGGGCTTCTTTCGGCACAAACCGCTCTCAGGAGCTCCCTGCGCTCGCCACAATGCTCTGTGTGCGAAGAAGCCGCTTCTTCGCCTCCGGGAGAATCGGCGAGCGGCAGCTTCCCAAAGGCGAAGATGCAAGCTGCAGCACACAGGCACAGTGTGGGCAGCCTTCAGACTTCGAGAAAACAGTACTTTACCACTCTCCTGCCTTTTCCATGGTTATTCTATTGGAAAAGAACGAGTTTTGGACAACTACCTTTCATTCTTGCCAAACTCTTTGCAGACCCCCGTGCAAGCTTTAGAACAAGATTTTGGATGTTTTCTTTCCTGGCAGAGTTTCTCCTTGCAAGATATGGTGGAAAAGCTTTTTGCTGAGTGTAGAGCGGCAAGACACGCAGAAGACGCAGATACGCAGCTCTCCGAAGCTAAGTGCCGGTCCCGGGGCTTCTTTCGGCACAAACCGCTCTCAGGAGCTCCCTGCGCTCGCCACAATGCTCTGTGTGCGAAGAAGCCGCTTCTTCGCCTCCGGGAGAATCGGCGAGCGGCAGCTTCCCAAAGGCGAAGATGCAAGCTGCAGCACCAGGCACAGTGTGGGCAGCCTTCAGACTTCGAGAAAACAGTACTTTACCACTCTCCTGCCTTTTCCATGGTTATTCTATTGGAAAAGAACGAGTTTTGGACAACTACCTTTCATTCTTGCCAAACTCTTTGCAGACCCCCGTGCAAGGCTTTAGAACAAGATTTTGGATGTTTTCTTTCCTGGCAGAGTTTCTCCTTGCAAGATATGGTGGAAAAGCTTTTTACTGAGTGTAGAGCGGCAAGACACGCAGAAGACGCAGATACGCAGCTCTCCGAAGCTAAGTGCCGGTCCCGGGCTTCTTTCGGCACAAACCGCTCTCAGGAGCTCCCTGCGCTCGCCACAATGCTCTGTGTGCGAAGAAGCCGCTTCTTCGCCTCCGGGAGAATCGGCGAGCGGCAGCTTCCCAAAGGCGAAGATGCAAGCTGCAGCACACAGGCACAGTGTGGGCAGCCTTCAGACTTAGAGAAAACAGTACTTTACCACTCTCCTGCCTTTTCCATGGTTATTCTATTGGAAAAGAACGAGTTTTGGACAACTACCTTTCATTCTTGCCAAACTCTTTGCAGACCCCCGTGCAAGCTTTAGAACAAGATTTTGGATGTTTTCTTTCCTGGCAGAGTTTCTCCTTGCAAGATATGGTGGAAAAGCTTTTTGCTGAGTGTAGAGCGGCAAGACACGCAGAAGACGCAGATACGCAGCTCTCCGAAGCTAAGTGCCGGTCCCGGCTTCTTTCGGCACAAACCGCTCTCAGGAGCTCCCTGCGCTCGCCACAATGCTCTGTGTGCGAAGAAGCCGCTTCTTCGCCTCCGGGAGAATCGGCGAGCGGCAGCTTCCCAAAGGCGAAGATGCAAGCTGCAGCACACAGGCACAGTGTGGGCAGCCTTCAGACTTAGAGAAAACAGTACTTTACCACTCTCCTGCCTTTTCCATGGTTATTCTATTGGAAAAGAACGAGTTTTGGACAACTACCTTTCATTCTTGCCAAACTCTTTGCAGACCCCCGTGCAAGCTTTAGAACAAGATTTTGGATGTTTTCTTTCCTGGCAGAGTTTCTCCTTGCAAGATATGGTGGAAAAGCTTTTTGCTGAGTGTAGAGCGGCAAGACACGCAGAAGACGCAGATACGCAGCTCTCCGAAGCTAAGTGCCGGTCCCGGGCTTCTTTCGGCACAAAACCGCTCTCAGGAGCTCCCTGCGCTCGCCACAATGCTCTGTGTGCGAAGAAGCCGCTTCTTCGCCTCCGGGAGAATCGGCGAGCGGCAGCTTCCCAAAGGCGAAGATGCAAGCTGCAGCACACAGGCACAGTGTGGGCAGCCTTCAGACTTAGAGAAAACAGTACTTTACCACTCTCCTGCCTTTTCCATGGTTATTCTATTGGAAAAGAACGAGTTTTGGACAACTACCTTTCATTCTTGCCAAACTCTTTGCAGACCCCCGTGCAAGCTTTAGAACAAGATTTTGGATGTTTTCTTTCCTGGCAGAGTTTCTCCTTGCAAGATATGGTGGAAAAGCTTTTTGCTGAGTGTAGAGCGGCAAGACACGCAGAAGACGCAGATACGCAGCTCTCCGAAGCTAAGTGCCGGTCCCGGGCTTCTTTCGGCACAAACCGCTCTCAGGAGCTCCCTGCGCTCGCCACAATGCTCTGTGTGCGAAGAAGCAGCTTCTTCGCCTCCGGGAGAATCGGCGAGCGGCAGCTTCCCAAAGGCGAAGATGCAAGCTGCAGCACACAGGCACAGTGTGGGCAGCCTTCAGACTTAGAGAAAACAGTACTTTACCACTCTCCTGCCTTTTCCATGGTTATTCTATTGGAAAAGAACGAGTTTTGGACAACTACCTTTCATTCTTGCCAAACTCTTTGCAGACCCCCGTGCAAGCTTTAGAACAAGATTTTGGATGTTTTCTTTCCTGGCAGAGTTTCTCCTTGCAAGATATGGTGGAAAAGCTTTTTGCTGAGTGTAGAGCGGCAAGACACGCAGAAGACGCAGATACGCAGCTCTCCGAAGCTAAGTGCCGGTCCCGGGCTTCTTTCGGCACAAACCGCTCTCAGGAGCTCCCTGCGCTCGCCACAATGCTCTGTGTGCGAAGAAGCCGCTTCTTCGCCTCCGGGAGAATCGGCGAGCGGCAGCTTCCCAAAGGCGAAGATGCAAGCTGCAGCACGCAGGCACAGTGTGGGCAGCCTTCAGACTTAGAGAAAACAGTACTTTACCACTCTCCTGCCTTTTCCATGGTTATTCTATTGGAAAAGAACGAGTTTTGGACAACTACCTTTCATTCTTGCCAAACTCTTTGCAGACCCCCGTGCAAGCTTTAGAACAAGATTTTGGATGTTTTCTTTCCTGGCAGAGTTTCTCCTTGCAAGATATGGTGGAAAAGCTTTTTGCTGAGTGTAGAGCGGCAAGACACGCAGAAGACGCAGATACGCAGCTCTCCGAAGCTAAGTGCCGGTCCCGGGCTTCTTTCGGCACAAACCGCTCTCAGGAGCTCCCTGCGCTCGCCACAATGCTCTGTGTGCGAAGAAGCCGCTTCTTCGCCTCCGGGAGAATCGGCGAGCGGCAGCTTCCCAAAGGCGAAGATGCAAGCTGCAGCACACAGGCACAGTGTGGGCAGCCTTCAGACTTAGAGAAAACAGTACTTTACCACTCTCCTGCCTTTTCCATGGTTATTCTATTGGAAAAGAACGAGTTTTGGACAACTACCTTTCATTCTTGCCAAACTCTTTGCAGACCCCCGTGCAAGCTTTAGAACAAGATTTTGGATGTTTTCTTTCCTGGCAGAGTTTCTCCTTGCAAGATATGGTGGAAAAGCTTTTTGCTGAGTGTAGAGCGGCAAGACACGCAGAAGACGCAGATACGCAGCTCTCCGAAGCTAAGTGCCGGTCCCGGGCTTCTTTTGGCACAAACCGCTCTCAGGAGCTCCCTGCGCTCGCCACAATGCTCTGTGTGCGAAGAAGCCGCTTCTTCGCCTCCGGGAGAATCGGCGAGCGGCAGCTTCCCAAAGGCGAAGATGCAAGCTGCAGCACACAGGCACAGTGTGGGCAGCATTCAGACTTAGAGAAAACAGTACTTTACCACTCTCCTGCCTTTTCCATGGTTATTCTATTGGAAAAGAACGAGTTTTGGACAACTACCTTTCATTCTTGCCAAACTCTTTGCAGACCCCCGTGCAAGCTTTAGAACAAGATTTTGGATGTTTTCTTTCCTGGCAGAGTTTCTCCTTGCAAGATATGGTGGAAAAGCTTTTTGCTGAGTGTAGAGCGGCAAGACACGCAGAAGACGCAGATACGCAGCTCTCCGAAGCTAAGTGCCGGTCCCGGGCTTCTTTCGGCACAAACCGCTCTCAGGAGCTCCCTGCGCTCGCCACAATGCTCTGTGTGCGAAGAAGCAGCTTCTTCGCCTCCGGGAGAATCGGCGAGCGGCAGCTTCCCAAAGGCGAAGATGCAAGCTGCAGCACACAGGCACAGTGTGGGCAGCCTTCAGACTTAGAGAAAACAGTACTTTACCACTCTCCTGCCTTTTCCATGGTTATTCTATTGGAAAAGAACGAGTTTTGGACAACTACCTTTCATTCTTGCCAAACTCTTTGCAGACCCCCGTGCAAGCTTTAGAACAAGATTTTGGATGTTTTCTTTCCTGGCAGAGTTTCTCCTTGCAAGATATGGTGGAAAAGCTTTTTGCTGAGTGTAGAGCGGCAAGACACGCAGAAGACGCAGATACGCAGCTCTCCGAAGCTAAGTGCCGGTCCCGGGCTTCTTTCGGCACAAACCGCTCTCAGGAGCTCCCTGCGCTCGCCACAATGCTCTGTGTGCGAAGAAGCCGCTTCTTCGCCTCCGGGAGAATCGGCGAGCGGCAGCTTCCCAAAGGCGAAGATGCAAGCTGCAGCACGCAGGCACAGTGTGGGCAGCCTTCAGACTTAGAGAAAACAGTACTTTACCACTCTCCTGCCTTTTCCATGGTTATTCTATTGGAAAAGAACGAGTTTTGGACAACTACCTTTCATTCTTGCCAAACTCTTTGCAGACCCCCGTGCAAGCTTTAGAACAAGATTTTGGATGTTTTCTTTCCTGGCAGAGTTTCTCCTTGCAAGATATGGTGGAAAAGCTTTTTGCTGAGTGTAGAGCGGCAAGACACGCAGAAGACGCAGATACGCAGCTCTCCGAAGCTAAGTGCCGGTCCCGGGCTTCTTTCGGCACAAACCGCTCTCAGGAGCTCCCTGCGCTCGCCACAATGCTCTGTGTGCGAAGAAGCCGCTTCTTCGCCTCCGGGAGAATCGGCGAGCGGCAGCTTCCCAAAGGCGAAGATGCAAGCTGCAGCACACAGGCACAGTGTGGGCAGCCTTCAGACTTAGAGAAAACAGTACTTTACCACTCTCCTGCCTTTTCCATGGTTATTCTATTGGAAAAGAACGAGTTTTGGACAACTACCTTTCATTCTTGCCAAACTCTTTGCAGACCCCCGTGCAAGCTTTAGAACAAGATTTTGGATGTTTTCTTTCCTGGCAGAGTTTCTCCTTGCAAGATATGGTGGAAAAGCTTTTTGCTGAGTGTAGAGCGGCAAGACACGCAGAAGACGCAGATACGCAGCTCTCCGAAGCTAAGTGCCGGTCCCGGGCTTCTTTTGGCACAAACCGCTCTCAGGAGCTCCCTGCGCTCGCCACAATGCTCTGTGTGCGAAGAAGCCGCTTCTTCGCCTCCGGGAGAATCGGCGAGCGGCAGCTTCCCAAAGGCGAAGATGCAAGCTGCAGCACACAGGCACAGTGTGGGCAGCATTCAGACTTAGAGAAAACAGTACTTTACCACTCTCCTGCCTTTTCCATGGTTATTCTATTGGAAAAGAACGAGTTTTGGACAACTACCTTTCATTCTTGCCAAACTCTTTGCAGACCCCCGTGCAAGCTTTAGAACAAGATTTTGGATGTTTTCTTTCCTGGCAGAGTTTCTCCTTGCAAGATATGGTGGAAAAGCTTTTTGCTGAGTGTAGAGCGGCAAGACACGCAGAAGACGCAGATACGCAGCTCTCCGAAGCTAAGTGCCGGTCCCGGGCTTCTTTCGGCACAAACCGCTCTCAGGAGCTCCCTGCGCTCGCCACAATGCTCTGTGTGCGAAGAAGCAGCTTCTTCGCCTCCGGGAGAATCGGCGAGCGGCAGCTTCCCAAAGGCGAAGATGCAAGCTGCAGCACACAGGCACAGTGTGGGCAGCCTTCAGACTTAGAGAAAACAGTACTTTACCACTCTCCTGCCTTTTCCATGGTTATTCTATTGGAAAAGAACGAGTTTTGGACAACTACCTTTCATTCTTGCCAAACTCTTTGCAGACCCCCGTGCAAGCTTTAGAACAAGATTTTGGATGTTTTCTTTCCTGGCAGAGTTTCTCCTTGCAAGATATGGTGGAAAAGCTTTTTGCTGAGTGTAGAGCGGCAAGACACGCAGAAGACGCAGATACGCAGCTCTCCGAAGCTAAGTGCCGGTCCCGGGCTTCTTTCGGCACAAACCGCTCTCAGGAGCTCCCTGCGCTCGCCACAATGCTCTGTGTGCGAAGAAGCAGCTTCTTCGCCTCCGGGAGAATCGGCGAGCGGCAGCTTCCCAAAGGCGAAGATGCAAGCTGCAGCACACAGGCACAGTGTGGGCAGCCTTCAGACTTAGAGAAAACAGTACTTTACCACTCTCCTGCCTTTTCCATGGTTATTCTATTGGAAAAGAACGAGTTTTGGACAACTACCTTTCATTCTTGCCAAACTCTTTGCAGACCCCCGTGCAAGCTTTAGAACAAGATTTTGGATGTTTTCTTTCCTGGCAGAGTTTCTCCTTGCAAGATATGGTGGAAAAGCTTTTTGCTGAGTGTAGAGCGGCAAGACACGCAGAAGACGCAGATACGCAGCTCTCCGAAGCTAAGTGCCGGTCCCGGGCTTCTTTCGGCACAAACCGCTCTCAGGAGCTCCCTGCGCTCGCCACAATGCTCTGTGTGCGAAGAAGCCGCTTCTTCGCCTCCGGGAGAATCGGCGAGCGGCAGCTTCCCAAAGGCGAAGATGCAAGCTGCAGCACGCAGGCACAGTGTGGGCAGCCTTCAGACTTAGAGAAAACAGTACTTTACCACTCTCCTGCCTTTTCCATGGTTATTCTATTGGAAAAGAACGAGTTTTGGACAACTACCTTTCATTCTTGCCAAACTCTTTGCAGACCCCCGTGCAAGCTTTAGAACAAGATTTTGGATGTTTTCTTTCCTGGCAGAGTTTCTCCTTGCAAGATATGGTGGAAAAGCTTTTTGCTGAGTGTAGAGCGGCAAGGCACGCAGAAGACGCAGATACGCAGCTCTCCGAAGCTAAGTGCCGGTCCCGGGCTTCTTTCGGCACAAACCGCTCTCAGGAGCTCCCTGCGCTCGCCACAATGCTCTGTGTGCGAAGAAGCCGCTTCTTCGCCTCCGGGAGAATCGGCGAGCGGCAGCTTCCCAAAGGCGAAGATGCAAGCTGCAGCACACAGGCACAGTGTGGGCAGCCTTCAGACTTCGAGAAAACAGTACTTTACCACTCTCCTGCCTTTTCCATGGTTATTCTATTGGAAAAGAACGAGTTTTGGACAACTACCTTTCATTCTTGCCAAACTCTTTGCAGACCCCCGTGCAAGCTTTAGAACAAGATTTTGGATGTTTTCTTTCCTGGCAGAGTTTCTCCTTGCAAGATATGGTGGAAAAGCTTTTTGCTGAGTGTAGAGCGGCAAGACACGCAGAAGACGCAGATACGCAGCTCTCCGAAGCTAAGTGCCGGTCCCGGGCTTCTTTCGGCACAAACCGCTCTCAGGAGCTCCCTGCGCTCGCCACAATGCTCTGTGTGCGAAGAAGCAGCTTCTTCACCTCCGGGAGAATCGGCGAGCGGCAGCTTCCCAAAGGCGAAGATGCAAGCTGCAGCACACAGGCACAGTGTGGGCAGCCTTCAGACTTAGAGAAAACAGTACTTTACCACTCTCCTGCCTTTTCCATGGTTATTCTATTGGAAAAGAACGAGTTTTGGACAACTACCTTTCATTCTTGCCAAACTCTTTGCAGACCCCCGTGCAAGCTTTAGAACAAGATTTTGGATGTTTTCTTTCCTGGCAGAGTTTCTCCTTGCAAGATATGGTGGAAAAGCTTTTTGCTGAGTGTAGAGCGGCAAGACACGCAGAAGACGCAGATACGCAGCTCTCCGAAGCTAAGTGCCGGTCCCGGGCTTCTTTCGGCACAAACCGCTCTCAGGAGCTCCCTGCGCTCGCCACAATGCTCTGTGTGCGAAGAAGCAGCTTCTTCGCCTCCGGGAGAATCGGCGAGCGGCAGCTTCCCAAAGGCGAAGATGCAAGCTGCAGCACACAGGCACAGTGTGGGCAGCCTTCAGACTTAGAGAAAACAGTACTTTACCACTCTCCTGCCTTTTCCATGGTTATTCTATTGGAAAAGAACGAGTTTTGGACAACTACCTTTCATTCTTGCCAAACTCTTTGCAGACCCCCGTGCAAGCTTTAGAACAAGATTTTGGATGTTTTCTTTCCTGGCAGAGTTTCTCCTTGCAAGATATGGTGGAAAAGCTTTTTGCTGAGTGTAGAGCGGCAAGACACGCAGAAGACGCAGATACGCAGCTCTCCGAAGCTAAGTGCCGGTCCCGGGCTTCTTTCGGCACAAACCGCTCTCAGGAGCTCCCTGCGCTCGCCACAATGCTCTGTGTGCGAAGAAGCCGCTTCTTCGCCTCCTGGAGAATCGGCGAGCGGCAGCTTCCCAAAGGCGAAGATGCAAGCTGCAGCACGCAGGCACAGTGTGGGCAGCCTTCAGACTTAGAGAAAACAGTACTTTACCACTCTCCTGCCTTTTCCATGGTTATTCTATTGGAAAAGAACGAGTTTTGGACAACTACCTTTCATTCTTGCCAAACGCTTTGCAGACCCCCTTGCAAGCTTTAGAACAAGATTTTGGATGTTTTCTTTCCTGGCAGAGTTTCTCCTTGCAAGATATGGTGGAAAAGCTTTTTGCTGAGTGTAGAGCGGCAAGACACGCAGAAGACGCAGATACGCAGCTCTCCGAAGCTAAGTGCCGGTCCCGGGCTTCTTTCGGCACAAACCGCTCTCAGGAGCTCCCTGCGCTCGCCACAATGCTCTGTGTGCGAAGAAGCCGCTTCTTCGCCTCCGGGAGAATCGGCGAGCGGCAGCTTCCCAAAGGCGAAGATGCAAGCTGCAGCACACAGGCACAGTGTGGGCAGCCTTCAGACTTCGAGAAAACAGTACTTTACCACTCTCCTGCCTTTTCCATGGTTATTCTATTGGAAAAGAACGAGTTTTGGACAACTACCTTTCATTCTTGCCAAACTCTTTGCAGACCCCCGTGCAAGCTTTAGAAGAAGATTTTGGATGTTTTCTTTCCTGGCAGAGTTTCTTCTTGCAAGATATGGTGGAAAAGCTTTTTGCTGAGTGTAGAGCGGCAAGACACGCAGAAGACGCAGATACGCAGCTCTCCGAAGCTAAGTGCCGGTCCCGGGCTTCTTTCGGCACAAACCGCTCTCAGGAGCTCCCTGCGCTCGCCACAATGCTCTGTGTGCGAAGAAGCCGCTTCTTCGCCTCCGGGAGAATCGGCGAGCGGCAGCTTCCCAAAGGCGAAAATGCAAGCTGCAGCACACAGGCACAGTGTGGGCAGCCTTCAGACTTCGAGAAAACAGTACTTTACCACTCTCCTGCCTTTTCCATGGTTATTCTATTGGAAAAGAACGAGTTTTGGACAACTACCTTTCATTCTTGCCAAACTCTTTGCAGACCCCCGTGCAAGCTTTAGAACAAGATTTTGGATGTTTTCTTTCCTGGCAGAGTTTCTCCTTGCAAGATATGGTGGAAAAGCTTTTTGCTGAGTGTAGAGCGGCAAGACACGCAGAAGACGCAGATACGCAGCTCTCCGAAGCTAAGTGCCGGTCCCGGGCTTCTTTCGGCACAAACCGCTCTCAGGAGCTCCCTGCGCTCGCCACAATGCTCTGTGTGCGAAGAAGCCGCTTCTTCGCCTCCTGGAGAATCGGCGAGCGGCAGCTTCCCAAAGGCGAAGATGCAAGCTGCAGCACGCAGGCACAGTGTGGGCAGCCTTCAGACTTAGAGAAAACAGTACTTTACCACTCTCCTGCCTTTTCCATGGTTATTCTATTGGAAAAGAACGAGTTTTGGACAACTACCTTTCATTCTTGCCAAACTCTTTGCAGACCCCCGTGCAAGCTTTAGAACAAGATTTTGGATGTTTTCTTTCCTGGCAGAGTTTCTCCTTGCAAGATATGGTGGAAAAGCTTTTTGCTGAGTGTAGAGCGGCAAGACACGCAGAAGACGCAGATACGCAGCTCTCCGAAGCTAAGTGCCGGTCCCGGGCTTCTTTCGGCACAAACCGCTCTCAGGAGCTCCCTGCGCTCGCCACAATGCTCTGTGTGCGAAGAAGCAGCTTCTTCGCCTCCTGGAGAATCGGCGAGCGGCAGCTTCCCAAAGGCGAAGATGCAAGCTGCAGCACACAGGCACAGTGTGGGCAGCCTTCAGACTTAGAGAAAACAGTACTTTACCACTCTCCTGCCTTTTCCATGGTTATTCTATTGGAAAAGAACGAGTTTTGGACAACTACCTTTCATTCTTGCCAAACTCTTTGCAGACCCCCGTGCAAGCTTTAGAACAAGATTTTGGATGTTTTCTTTCCTGGCAGAGTTTCTCCTTGCAAGATATGGTGGAAAAGCTTTTTGCTGAGTGTAGAGCGGCAAGACACGCAGAAGACGCAGATACGCAGCTCTCCGAAGCTAAGTGCCGGTCCCGGGCTTCTTTCGGCACAAACCGCTCTCAGGAGCTCCCTGCGCTCGCCACAATGCTCTGTGTGCGAAGAAGCCGCTTCTTCGCCTCCGGGAGAATCGGCGAGCGGCAGCTTCCCAAAGGCGAAGATGCAAGCTGCAGCACACAGGCACAGTGTGGGCAGCATTCAGACTTAGAGAAAACAGTACTTTACCACTCTCCTGCCTTTTCCATGGTTATTCTATTGGAAAAGAACGAGTTTTGGACAACTACCTTTCATTCTTGCCAAACTCTTTGCAGACCCCCGTGCAAGCTTTAGAACAAGATTTTGGATGTTTTCTTTCCTGGCAGAGTTTCTCCTTGCAAGATATGGTGGAAAAGCTTTTTGCTGAGTGTAGAGCGGCAAGACACGCAGAAGACGCAGATACGCAGCTCTCCGAAGCTAAGTGCCGGTCCCGGGCTTCTTTCGGCACAAACCGCTCTCAGGAGCTCCCTGCGCTCGCCACAATGCTCTGTGTGCGAAGAAGCAGCTTCTTCGCCTCCGGGAGAATCGGCGAGCGGCAGCTTCCCAAAGGCGAAGATGCAAGCTGCAGCACACAGGCACAGTGTGGGCAGCCTTCAGACTTAGAGAAAACAGTACTTTACCACTCTCCTGCCTTTTCCATGGTTATTCTATTGGAAAAGAACGAGTTTTGGACAACTACCTTTCATTCTTGCCAAACTCTTTGCAGACCCCCGTGCAAGCTTTAGAACAAGATTTTGGATGTTTTCTTTCCTGGCAGAGTTTCTCCTTGCAAGATATGGTGGAAAAGCTTTTTGCTGAGTGTAGAGCGGCAAGACACGCAGAAGACGCAGATACGCAGCTCTCCGAAGCTAAGTGCCGGTCCCGGGCTTCTTTCGGCACAAACCGCTCTCAGGAGCTCCCTGCGCTCGCCACAATGCTCTGTGTGCGAAGAAGCAGCTTCTTCGCCTCCGGGAGAATCGGCGAGCGGCAGCTTCCCAAAGGCGAAGATGCAAGCTGCAGCACGCAGGCACAGTGTGGGCAGCCTTCAGACTTAGAGAAAACAGTACTTTACCACTCTCCTGCCTTTTCCATGGTTATTCTATTGGAAAAGAACGAGTTTTGGACAACTACCTTTCATTCTTGCCAAACTCTTTGCAGACCCCCGTGCAAGCTTTAGAACAAGATTTTGGATGTTTTCTTTCCTGGCAGAGTTTCTCCTTGCAAGATATGGTGGAAAAGCTTTTTGCTGAGTGTAGAGCGGCAAGACACGCAGAAGACGCAGATACGCAGCTCTCCGAAGCTAAGTGCCGGTCCCGGGCTTCTTTCGGCACAAACCGCTCTCAGGAGCTCCCTGCGCTCGCCACAATGCTCTGTGTGCGAAGAAGCCGCTTCTTCGCCTCCGGGAGAATCGGCGAGCGGCAGCTTCCCAAAGGCGAAGATGCAAGCTGCAGCACGCAGGCACAGTGTGGGCAGCCTTCAGACTTAGAGAAAACAGTACTTTACCACTCTCCTGCCTTTTCCATGGTTATTCTATTGGAAAAGAACGAGTTTTGGACAACTACCTTTCATTCTTGCCAAACTCTTTGCAGACCCCCTTGCAAGCTTTAGAACAAGATTTTGGATGTTTTCTTTCCTGGCAGAGTTTCTCCTTGCAAGATATGGTGGAAAAGCTTTTTGCTGAGTGTAGAGCGGCAAGACACGCAGAAGACGCAGATACGCAGCTCTCCGAAGCTAAGTGCCGGTCCCGGGCTTCTTTCGGCACAAACCGCTCTCAGGAGCTCCCTGCGCTCGCCACAATGCTCTGTGTGCGAAGAAGCCGCTTCTTCGCCTCCGGGAGAATCGGCGAGCGGCAGCTTCCCAAAGGCGAAGATGCAAGCTGCAGCACACAGGCACAGTGTGGGCAGCCTTCAGACTTCGAGAAAACAGTACTTTACCACTCTCCTGCCTTTTCCATGGTTATTCTATTGGAAAAGAACGAGTTTTGGACAACTACCTTTCATTCTTGCCAAACTCTTTGCAGACCCCCGTGCAAGCTTTAGAACAAGATTTTGGATGTTTTCTTTCCTGGCAGAGTTTCTCCTTGCAAGATATGGTGGAAAAGCTTTTTGCTGAGTGTAGAGCGGCAAGACACGCAGAAGACGCAGATACGCAGCTCTCCGAAGCTAAGTGCCGGTCCCGGGCTTCTTTCGGCACAAACCGCTCTCAGGAGCTCCCTGCGCTCGCCACAATGCTCTGTGTGCGAAGAAGCCGCTTCTTCGCCTCCGGGAGAATCGGCGAGCGGCAGCTTCCCAAAGGCGAAGATGCAAGCTGCAGCACACAGGCACAGTGTGGGCAGCCTTCAGACTTAGAGAAAACAGTACTTTACCACTCTCCTGCCTTTTCCATGGTTATTCTATTGGAAAAGAACGAGTTTTGGACAACTACCTTTCATTCTTGCCAAACTCTTTGCAGACCCCCGTGCAAGCTTTAGAACAAGATTTTGGATGTTTTCTTTCCTGGCAGAGTTTCTCCTTGCAAGATATGGTGGAAAAGCTTTTGGCTGAGTGTAGAGCGGCAAGACACGCAGAAGACGCAGATACGCAGCTCTCCGAAGCTAAGTGCCGGTCCCGGGCTTCTTTCGGCACAAACCGCTCTCAGGAGCTCCCTGCGCTCGCCACAATGCTCTGTGTGCGAAGAAGCCGCTTCTTCGCCTCCTGGAGAATCGGCGAGCGGCAGCTTCCCAAAGGCGAAGATGCAAGCTGCAGCACACAGGCACAGTGTGGGCAGCCTTCAGACTTAGAGAAAACAGTACTTTACCACTCTCCTGCCTTTTTCATGGTTATTCTATTGGAAAAGAACGAGTTTTGGACAACTACCTTTCATTCTTGCCAAACTCTTTGCAGACCCCCGTGCAAGCTTTAGAACAAGATTTTGGATGTTTTCTTTCCTGGCAGAGTTTCTCCTTGCAAGATATGGTGGAAAAGCTTTTTGCTGAGTGTAGAGCGGCAAGACACGCAGAAGACGCAGATACGCAGCTCTCCGAAGCTAAGTGCCGGTCCCGGGCTTCTTTCGGCACAAACCGCTCTCAGGAGCTCCCTGCGCTCGCCACAATGCTCTGTGTGCGAAGAAGCAGCTTCTTCGCCTCCTGGAGAATCGGCGAGCGGCAGCTTCCCAAAGGCGAAGATGCAAGCTGCAGCACACAGGCACAGTGTGGGCAGCCTTCAGACTTCGAGAAAACAGTACTTTACCACTCTCCTGCCTTTTCCATGGTTATTCTATTGGAAAAGAACGAGTTTTGGACAACTACCTTTCATTCTTGCCAAACTCTTTGCAGACCCCCGTGCAAGCTTTAGAACAAGATTTTGGATGTTTTCTTTCCTGGCAGAGTTTCTCCTTGCAAGATATGGTGGAAAAGCTTTTTGCTGAGTGTAGAGCGGCAAGACACGCAGAAGACGCAGATACGCAGCTCTCCGAAGCTAAGTGCCGGTCCCGGGCTTCTTTCGGCACAAACCGCTCTCAGGAGCTCCCTGCGCTCGCCACAATGCTCTGTGTGCGAAGAAGCCGCTTCTTCGCCTCCGGGAGAATCGGCGAGCGGCAGCTTCCCAAAGGCGAAGATGCAAGCTGCAGCACACAGGCACAGTGTGGGCAGCATTCAGACTTAGAGAAAACAGTACTTTACCACTCTCCTGCCTTTTCCATGGTTATTCTATTGGAAAAGAACGAGTTTTGGACAACTACCTTTCATTCTTGCCAAACTCTTTGCAGACCCCCGTGCAAGCTTTAGAACAAGATTTTGGATGTTTTCTTTCCTGGCAGAGTTTCTCCTTGCAAGATATGGTGGAAAAGCTTTTGGCTGAGTGTAGAGCGGCAAGACACGCAGAAGACGCAGATACGCAGCTCTCCGAAGCTAAGTGCCGGTCCCGGGCTTCTTTCGGCACAAACCGCTCTCAGGAGCTCCCTGCGCTCGCCACAATGCTCTGTGTGCGAAGAAGCCGCTTCTTCGCCTCCGGGAGAATCGGCGAGCGGCAGCTTCCCAAAGGCGAAGATGCAAGCTGCAGCACACAGGCACAGTGTGGGCAGCCTTCAGACTTAGAGAAAACAGTACTTTACCACTCTCCTGCCTTTTCCATGGTTATTCTATTGGAAAAGAACGAGTTTTGGACAACTACCTTTCATTCTTGCCAAACTCTTTGCAGACCCCCGTGCAAGCTTTAGAAGAAGATTTTGGATGTTTTCTTTCCTGGCAGAGTTTCTCCTTGCAAGATATGGTGGAAAAGCTTTTTGCTGAGTGTAGAGCGGCAAGACACGCAGAAGACGCAGATACGCAGCTCTCCGAAGCTAAGTGCCGGTCCCGGGCTTCTTTCGGCACAAACCGCTCTCAGGAGCTCCCTGCGCTCGCCACAATGCTCTGTGTGCGAAGAAGCCGCTTCTTCGCCTCCGGGAGAATCGGCGAGCGGCAGCTTCCCAAAGGCGAAGATGCAAGCTGCAGCACGCAGGCACAGTGTGGGCAGCCTTCAGACTTAGAGAAAACAGTACTTTACCACTCTCCTGCCTTTTCCATGGTTATTCTATTGGAAAAGAACGAGTTTTGGACAACTACCTTTCATTCTTGCCAAACGCTTTGCAGACCCCCTTGCAAGCTTTAGAACAAGATTTTGGATGTTTTCTTTCCTGGCAGAGTTTCTCCTTGCAAGATATGGTGGAAAAGCTTTTTGCTGAGTGTAGAGCGGCAAGACACGCAGAAGACGCAGATACGCAGCTCTCCGAAGCTAAGTGCCGGTCCCGGGCTTCTTTCGGCACAAACCGCTCTCAGGAGCTCCCTGCGCTCGCCACAATGCTCTGTGTGCGAAGAAGCCGCTTCTTCGCCTCCGGGAGAATCGGCGAGCGGCAGCTTCCCAAAGGCGAAGATGCAAGCTGCAGCACACAGGCACAGTGTGGGCAGCCTTCAGACTTAGAGAAAACAGTACTTTACCACTCTCCTGCCTTTTCCATGGTTATTCTATTGGAAAAGAACGAGTTTTGGACAACTACCTTTCATTCTTGCCAAACTCTTTGCAGACCCCCGTGCAAGCTTTAGAACAAGATTTTGGATGTTTTCTTTCCTGGCAGAGTTTCTCCTTGCAAGATATGGTGGAAAAGCTTTTTGCTGAGTGTAGAGCGGCAAGACACGCAGAAGACGCAGATACGCAGCTCTCCGAAGCTAAGTGCCGGTCCCGGGCTTCTTTCGGCACAAACCGCTCTCAGGAGCTCCCTGCGCTCGCCACAATGCTCTGTGTGCGAAGAAGCAGCTTCTTCGCCTCCGGGAGAATCGGCGAGCGGCAGCTTCCCAAAGGCGAAGATGCAAGCTGCAGCACACAGGCACAGTGTGGGCAGCCTTCAGACTTAGAGAAAACAGTACTTTACCACTCTCCTGCCTTTTCCATGGTTATTCTATTGGAAAAGAACGAGTTTTGGACAACTACCTTTCATTCTTGCCAAACTCTTTGCAGACCCCCGTGCAAGCTTTAGAACAAGATTTTGGATGTTTTCTTTCCTGGCAGAGTTTCTCCTTGCAAGATATGGTGGAAAAGCTTTTTGCTGAGTGTAGAGCGGCAAGACACGCAGAAGACGCAGATACGCAGCTCTCCGAAGCTAAGTGCCGGTCCCGGGCTTCTTTCGGCACAAACCGCTCTCAGGAGCTCCCTGCGCTCGCCACAATGCTCTGTGTGCGAAGAAGCAGCTTCTTCGCCTCCGGGAGAATCGGCGAGCGGCAGCTTCCCAAAGGCGAAGATGCAAGCTGCAGCACGCAGGCACAGTGTGGGCAGCCTTCAGACTTAGAGAAAACAGTACTTTACCACTCTCCTGCCTTTTCCATGGTTATTCTATTGGAAAAGAACGAGTTTTGGACAACTACCTTTCATTCTTGCCAAACTCTTTGCAGACCCCCGTGCAAGCTTTAGAACAAGATTTTGGATGTTTTCTTTCCTGGCAGAGTTTCTCCTTGCAAGATATGGTGGAAAAGCTTTTTGCTGAGTGTAGAGCGGCAAGACACGCAGAAGACGCAGATACGCAGCTCTCCGAAGCTAAGTGCCGGTCCCGGGCTTCTTTCGGCACAAACCGCTCTCAGGAGCTCCCTGCGCTCGCCACAATGCTCTGTGTGCGAAGAAGCCGCTTCTTCGCCTCCGGGAGAATCGGCGAGCGGCAGCTTCCCAAAGGCGAAGATGCAAGCTGCAGCACACAGGCACAGTGTGGGCAGCCTTCAGACTTAGAGAAAACAGTACTTTACCACTCTCCTGCCTTTTTCATGGTTATTCTATTGGAAAAGAACGAGTTTTGGACAACTACCTTTCATTCTTGCCAAACTCTTTGCAGACCCCCGTGCAAGCTTTAGAACAAGATTTTGGATGTTTTCTTTCCTGGCAGAGTTTCTCCTTGCAAGATATGGTGGAAAAGCTTTTTGCTGAGTGTAGAGCGGCAAGACACGCAGAAGACGCAGATACGCAGCTCTCCGAAGCTAAGTGCCGGTCCCGGGCTTCTTTCGGCACAAACCGCTCTCAGGAGCTCCCTGCGCTCGCCACAATGCTCTGTGTGCGAAGAAGCAGCTTCTTCGCCTCCTGGAGAATCGGCGAGCGGCAGCTTCCCAAAGGCGAAGATGCAAGCTGCAGCACACAGGCACAGTGTGGGCAGCCTTCAGACTTCGAGAAAACAGTACTTTACCACTCTCCTGCCTTTTCCATGGTTATTCTATTGGAAAAGAACGAGTTTTGGACAACTACCTTTCATTCTTGCCAAACTCTTTGCAGACCCCCGTGCAAGCTTTAGAAGAAGATTTTGGATGTTTTCTTTCCTGGCAGAGTTTCTCCTTGCAAGATATGGTGGAAAAGCTTTTTGCTGAGTGTAGAGCGGCAAGACACGCAGAAGACGCAGATACGCAGCTCTCCGAAGCTAAGTGCCGGTCCCGGGCTTCTTTCGGCACAAACCGCTCTCAGGAGCTCCCTGCGCTCGCCACAATGCTCTGTGTGCGAAGAAGCCGCTTCTTCGCCTCCGGGAGAATCGGCGAGCGGCAGCTTCCCAAAGGCGAAGATGCAAGCTGCAGCACACAGGCACAGTGTGGGCAGCCTTCAGACTTAGAGAAAACAGTACTTTACCACTCTCCTGCCTTTTCCATGGTTATTCTATTGGAAAAGAACGAGTTTTGGACAACTACCTTTCATTCTTGCCAAACTCTTTGCAGACCCCCGTGCAAGCTTTAGAACAAGATTTTGGATGTTTTCTTTCCTGGCAGAGTTTCTCCTTGCAAGATATGGTGGAAAAGCTTTTTGCTGAGTGTAGAGCGGCAAGACACGCAGAAGACGCAGATACGCAGCTCTCCGAAGCTAAGTGCCGGTCCCGGGCTTCTTTCGGCACAAACCGCTCTCAGGAGCTCCCTGCGCTCGCCACAATGCTCTGTGTGCGAAGAAGCCGCTTCTTCGCCTCCGGGAGAATCAGCGAGCGGCAGCTTCCCAAAGGCGAAGATGCAAGCTGCAGCACACAGGCACAGTGTGGGCAGCATTCAGACTTAGAGAAAACAGTACTTTACCACTCTCCTGCCTTTTCCATGGTTATTCTATTGGAAAAGAACGAGTTTTGGACAACTACCTTTCATTCTTGCCAAACTCTTTGCAGACCCCCGTGCAAGCTTTAGAACAAGATTTTGGATGTTTTCTTTCCTGGCAGAGTTTCTCCTTGCAAGATATGGTGGAAAAGCTTTTGGCTGAGTGTAGAGCGGCAAGACACGCAGAAGACGCAGATACGCAGCTCTCCGAAGCTAAGTGCCGGTCCCGGGCTTCTTTCGGCACAAACCGCTCTCAGGAGCTCCCTGCGCTCGCCACAATGCTCTGTGTGCGAAGAAGCAGCTTCTTCGCCTCCGGGAGAATCGGCGAGCGGCAGCTTCCCAAAGGCGAAGATGCAAGCTGCAGCACACAGGCACAGTGTGGGCAGCCTTCAGACTTAGAGAAAACAGTACTTTACCACTCTCCTGCCTTTTCCATGGTTATTCTATTGGAAAAGAACGAGTTTTGGACAACTACCTTTCATTCTTGCCAAACTCTTTGCAGACCCCCGTGCAAGCTTTAGAAGAAGATTTTGGATGTTTTCTTTCCTGGCAGAGTTTCTCCTTGCAAGATATGGTGGAAAAGCTTTTTGCTGAGTGTAGAGCGGCAAGACACGCAGAAGACGCAGATACGCAGCTCTCCGAAGCTAAGTGCCGGTCCCGGGCTTCTTTCGGCACAAACCGCTCTCAGGAGCTCCCTGCGCTCGCCACAATGCTCTGTGTGCGAAGAAGCCGCTTCTTCGCCTCCGGGAGAATCGGCGAGCGGCAGCTTCCCAAAGGCGAAGATGCAAGCTGCAGCACGCAGGCACAGTGTGGGCAGCCTTCAGACTTAGAGAAAACAGTACTTTACCACTCTCCTGTCTTTTCCATGGTTATTCTATTGGAAAAGAACGAGTTTTGGACAACTACCTTTCATTCTTGCCAAACGCTTTGCAGACCCCCTTGCAAGCTTTAGAACAAGATTTTGGATGTTTTCTTTCCTGGCAGAGTTTCTCCTTGCAAGATATGGTGGAAAAGCTTTTTGCTGAGTGTAGAGCGGCAAGACACGCAGAAGACGCAGATACGCAGCTCTCCGAAGCTAAGTGCCGGTCCCGGGCTTCTTTCGGCACAAACCGCTCTCAGGAGCTCCCTGCGCTCGCCACAATGCTCTGTGTGCGAAGAAGCCGCTTCTTCGCCTCCGGGAGAATCGGCGAGCGGCAGCTTCCCAAAGGCGAAGATGCAAGCTGCAGCACACAGGCACAGTGTGGGCAGCCTTCAGACTTCGAGAAAACAGTACTTTACCACTCTCCTGTCTTTTCCATGGTTATTCTATTGGAAAAGAACGAGTTTTGGACAACTACCTTTCATTCTTGCCAAACTCTTTGCAGACCCCCGTGCAAGCTTTAGAACAAGATTTTGGATGTTTTCTTTCCTGGCAGAGTTTCTCCTTGCAAGATATGGTGGAAAAGCTTTTTGCTGAGTGTAGAGCGGCAAGACACGCAGAAGACGCAGATACGCAGCTCTCCGAAGCTAAGTGCCGGTCCCGGGCTTCTTTCGGCACAAACCGCTCTCAGGAGCTCCCTGCGCTCGCCACAATGCTCTGTGTGCGAAGAAGCCGCTTCTTCGCCTCCGGGAGAATCGGCGAGCGGCAGCTTCCCAAAGGCGAAGATGCAAGCTGCAGCACACAGGCACAGTGTGGGCAGCCTTCAGACTTCGAGAAAACAGTACTTTACCACTCTCCTGCCTTTTCCATGGTTATTCTATTGGAAAAGAACGAGTTTTGGACAACTACCTTTCATTCTTGCCAAACTCTTTGCAGACCCCCGTGCAAGCTTTAGAACAAGATTTTGGATGTTTTCTTTCCTGGCAGAGTTTCTCCTTGCAAGATATGCTGGAAAAGCTTCTGGCTGAGTGTAGAGCGGCAAGACACGCAGAAGACGCAGATACGCAGCTCTCCGAAGCTAAGTGCCGGTCCGGGCTTCTTTCGGCACAAACCGCTCTCAGGAGCTCCCTGCGCTCGCCACAATGCTCTGTGTGCGAAGAAGCCGCTTCTTCGCCTCCGGGAGAATCGGCGAGCGGCAGCTTCCCAAAGGCGAAGATGCAAGCTGCAGCACACAGGCACAGTGTGGGCAGCCTTCAGACTTAGAGAAAACAGTACTTTACCACTCTCCTGTCTTTTCCATGGTTATTCTATTGGAAAAGAACGAGTTTTGGACAACTACCTTTCATTCTTGCCAAACTCTTTGCAGACCCCCGTGCAAGCTTTAGAACAAGATTTTGGATGTTTTCTTTCCTGGCAGAGTTTCTCCTTGCAAGATATGGTGGAAAAGCTTTTTGCTGAGTGTAGAGCGGCAAGACACGCAGAAGACGCAGATACGCAGCTCTCCGAAGCTAAGTGCCGGTCCCGGGCTTCTTTCGGCACAAACCGCTCTCAGGAGCTCCCTGCGCTCGCCACAATGCTCTGTGTGCGAAGAAGCAGCTTCTTCGCCTCCGGGAGAATCGGCGAGCGGCAGCTTCCCAAAGGCGAAGATGCAAGCTGCAGCACACAGGCACAGTGTGGGCAGCCTTCAGACTTAGAGAAAACAGTACTTTACCACTCTCCTGCCTTTTTCATGGTTATTCTATTGGAAAAGAACGAGTTTTGGACAACTACCTTTCATTCTTGCCAAACTCTTTGCAGACCCCCGTGCAAGCTTTAGAACAAGATTTTGGATGTTTTCTTTCCTGGCAGAGTTTCTCCTTGCAAGATATGGTGGAAAAGCTTTTTGCTGAGTGTAGAGCGGCAAGACACGCAGAAGACGCAGATACGCAGCTCTCCGAAGCTAAGTGCCGGTCCCGGGCTTCTTTCGGCACAAACCGCTCTCAGGAGCTCCCTGCGCTCGCCACAATGCTCTGTGTGCGAAGAAGCAGCTTCTTCGCCTCCGGGAGAATCGGCGAGCGGCAGCTTCCCAAAGGCGAAGATGCAAGCTGCAGCACACAGGCACAGTGTGGGCAGCCTTCAGACTTAGAGAAAACAGTACTTTACCACTCTCCTGCCTTTTCCATGGTTATTCTATTGGAAAAGAACGAGTTTTGGACAACTACCTTTCATTCTTGCCAAACTCTTTGCAGACCCCCGTGCAAGCTTTAGAACAAGATTTTGGATGTTTTCTTTCCTGGCAGAGTTTCTCCTTGCAAGATATGGTGGAAAAGCTTTTTGCTGAGTGTAGAGCGGCAAGACACGCAGAAGACGCAGATACGCAGCTCTCCGAAGCTAAGTGCCGGTCCCGGGCTTCTTTCGGCACAAACCGCTCTCAGGAGCTCCCTGCGCTCGCCACAATGCTCTGTGTGCGAAGAAGCCGCTTCTTCGCCTCCGGGAGAATCGGCGAGCGGCAGCTTCCCAAAGGCGAAGATGCAAGCTGCAGCACACAGGCACAGTGTGGGCAGCCTTCAGACTTAGAGAAAACAGTACTTTACCACTCTCCTGCCTTTTCCATGGTTCTTCTATTGGAAAAGAACGAGTTTTGGACAACTACCTTTCATTCTTGCCAAACTCTTTGCAGACCCCCGTGCAAGCTTTAGAACAAGATTTTGGATGTTTTCTTTCCTGGCAGAGTTTCTCCTTGCAAGATATGGTGGAAAAGCTTTTTGCTGAGTGTAGAGCGGCAAGACACGCAGAAGACGCAGATACGCAGCTCTCCGAAGCTAAGTGCCGGTCCCGGGCTTCTTTCGGCACAAACCGCTCTCAGGAGCTCCCTGCGCTCGCCACAATGCTCTGTGTGCGAAGAAGCCGCTTCTTCGCCTCCGGGAGAATCGGCGAGCGGCAGCTTCCCAAAGGCGAAGATGCAAGCTGCAGCACGCAGGCACAGTGTGGGCAGCCTTCAGACTTAGAGAAAACAGTACTTTACCACTCTCCTGCCTTTTCCATGGTTATTCTATTGGAAAAGAACGAGTTTTGGACAACTACCTTTCATTCTTGCCAAACTCTTTGCAGACCCCCGTGCAAGCTTTAGAACAAGATTTTGGATGTTTTCTTTCCTGGCAGAGTTTCTTCTTGCAAGATATGGTGGAAAAGCTTTTTGCTGAGTGTAGAGCGGCAAGACACGCAGAAGACGCAGATACGCAGCTCTCCGAAGCTAAGTGCCGGTCCCGGGCTTCTTTCGGCACAAACCGCTCTCAGGAGCTCCCTGCGCTCGCCACAATGCTCTGTGTGCGAAGAAGCCGCTTCTTCGCCTCCGGGAGAATCGGCGAGCGGCAGCTTCCCAAAGGCGAAGATGCAAGCTGCAGCACACAGGCACAGTGTGGGCAGCCTTCAGACTTCGAGAAAACAGTACTTTACCACTCTCCTGCCTTTTCCATGGTTATTCTATTGGAAAAGAACGAGTTTTGGACAACTACCTTTCATTCTTGCCAAACTCTTTGCAGACCCCCGTGCAAGCTTTAGAACAAGATTTTGGATGTTTTCTTTCCTGGCAGAGTTTCTCCTTGCAAGATATGGTGGAAAAGCTTTTTGCTGAGTGTAGAGCGGCAAGACACGCAGAAGACGCAGATACGCAGCTCTCCGAAGCTAAGTGCCGGTCCCGGGCTTCTTTCGGCACAAACCGCTCTCAGGAGCTCCCTGCGCTCGCCACAATGCTCTGTGTGCGAAGAAGCCGCTTCTTCGCCTCCTGGAGAATCGGCGAGCGGCAGCTTCCCAAAGGCGAAGATGCAAGCTGCAGCACGCAGGCACAGTGTGGGCAGCCTTCAGACTTAGAGAAAACAGTACTTTACCACTCTCCTGCCTTTTTCATGGTTATTCTATTGGAAAAGAACGAGTTTTGGACAACTACCTTTCATTCTTGCCAAACTCTTTGCAGACCCCCGTGCAAGCTTTAGAACAAGATTTTGGATGTTTTCTTTCCTGGCAGAGTTTCTCCTTGCAAGATATGGTGGAAAAGCTTTTTGCTGAGTGTAGAGCGGCAAGACACGCAGAAGACGCAGATACGCAGCTCTCCGAAGCTAAGTGCCGGTCCCGGGCTTCTTTCGGCACAAACCGCTCTCAGGAGCTCCCTGCGCTCGCCACAATGCTCTGTGTGCGAAGAAGCAGCTTCTTCGCCTCCTGGAGAATCGGCGAGCGGCAGCTTCCCAAAGGCGAAGATGCAAGCTGCAGCACACAGGCACAGTGTGGGCAGCCTTCAGACTTCGAGAAAACAGTACTTTACCACTCTCCTGCCTTTTCCATGGTTATTCTATTGGAAAAGAACGAGTTTTGGACAACTACCTTTCATTCTTGCCAAACTCTTTGCAGACCCCCGTGCAAGCTTTAGAACAAGATTTTGGATGTTTTCTTTCCTGGCAGAGTTTCTCCTTGCAAGATATGGTGGAAAAGCTTTTTGCTGAGTGTAGAGCGGCAAGACACGCAGAAGACGCAGATACGCAGCTCTCCGAAGCTAAGTGCCGGTCCCGGGCTTCTTTCGGCACAAACCGCTCTCAGGAGCTCCCTGCGCTCGCCACAATGCTCTGTGTGCGAAGAAGCCGCTTCTTCGCCTCCGGGAGAATCGGCGAGCGGCAGCTTCCCAAAGGCGAAGATGCAAGCTGCAGCACACAGGCACAGTGTGGGCAGCCTTCAGACTTCGAGAAAACAGTACTTTACCACTCTCCTGCCTTTTCCATGGTTCTTCTATTGGAAAAGAACGAGTTTTGGACAACTACCTTTCATTCTTGCCAAACTCTTTGCAGACCCCCGTGCACGCTTTAGAACAAGATTTTGGATGTTTTCTTTCCTGGCAGAGTTTCTCCTTGCAAGATATGGTGGAAAAGCTTTTTGCTGAGTGTAGAGCGGCAAGACACGCAGAAGACGCAGATACGCAGCTCTCCGAAGCTAAGTGCCGGTCCCGGGCTTCTTTCGGCACAAACCGCTCTCAGGAGCTCCCTGCGCTCGCCACAATGCTCTGTGTGCGAAGAAGCCGCTTCTTCGCCTCCGGGAGAATCGGCGAGCGGCAGCTTCCCAAAGGCGAAGATGCAAGCTGCAGCACGCAGGCACAGTGTGGGCAGCCTTCAGACTTAGAGAAAACAGTACTTTACCACTCTCCTGCCTTTTCCATGGTTATTCTATTGGAAAAGAACGAGTTTTGGACAACTACCTTTCATTCTTGCCAAACTCTTTGCAGACCCCCGTGCAAGCTTTAGAACAAGATTTTGGATGTTTTCTTTCCTGGCAGAGTTTCTCCTTGCAAGATATGGTGGAAAAGCTTTTTGCTGAGTGTAGAGCGGCAAGACACGCAGAAGACGCAGATACGCAGCTCTCCGAAGCTAAGTGCCGGTCCCGGGCTTCTTTCGGCACAAACCGCTCTCAGGAGCTCCCTGCGCTCGCCACAATGCTCTGTGTGCGAAGAAGCCGCTTCTTCGCCTCCGGGAGAATCGGCGAGCGGCAGCTTCCCAAAGGCGAAGATGCAAGCTGCAGCACACAGGCACAGTGTGGGCAGCCTTCAGACTTAGAGAAAACAGTACTTTACCACTCTCCTGCCTTTTTCATGGTTATTCTATTGGAAAAGAACGAGTTTTGGACAACTACCTTTCATTCTTGCCAAACTCTTTGCAGACCCCCGTGCAAGCTTTAGAACAAGATTTTGGATGTTTTCTTTCCTGGCAGAGTTTCTCCTTGCAAGATATGGTGGAAAAGCTTTTTGCTGAGTGTAGAGCGGCAAGACACGCAGAAGACGCAGATACGCAGCTCTCCGAAGCTAAGTGCCGGTCCCGGGCTTCTTTCGGCACAAACCGCTCTCAGGAGCTCCCTGCGCTCGCCACAATGCTCTGTGTGCGAAGAAGCCGCTTCTTCGCCTCCGGGAGAATCGGCGAGCGGCAGCTTCCCAAAGGCGAAGATGCAAGCTGCAGCACGCAGGCACAGTGTGGGCAGCCTTCAGACTTAGAGAAAACAGTACTTTACCACTCTCCTGCCTTTTCCATGGTTATTCTATTGGAAAAGAACGAGTTTTGGACAACTACCTTTCATTCTTGCCAAACTCTTTGCAGACCCCCGTGCAAGCTTTAGAACAAGATTTTGGATGTTTTCTTTCCTGGCAGAGTTTCTCCTTGCAAGATATGCTGGAAAAGCTTCTGGCTGAGTGTAGAGCGGCAAGACACGCAGAAGACGCAGATACGCAGCTCTCCGAAGCTAAGTGCCGGTCCGGGCTTCTTTCGGCACAAACCGCTCTCAGGAGCTCCCTGCGCTCGCCACAATGCTGTGTGTGCGAAGAAGCCGCTTCTTCGCCTCCGGGAGAATCGGCGAGCGGCAGCTTCCCAAAGGCGAAGATGCAAGCTGCAGCACACAGGCACAGTGTGGGCAGCCTTCAGACTTAGAGAAAACAGTACTTTACCACTCTCCTGTCTTTTCCATGGTTATTCTATTGGAAAAGAACGAGTTTTGGACAACTACCTTTCATTCTTGCCAAACTCTTTGCAGACCCCCGTGCAAGCTTTAGAACAAGATTTTGGATGTTTTCTTTCCTGGCAGAGTTTCTCCTTGCAAGATATGGTGGAAAAGCTTTTTGCTGAGTGTAGAGCGGCAAGACACGCAGAAGACGCAGATACGCAGCTCTCCGAAGCTAAGTGCCGGTCCCGGGCTTCTTTCGGCACAAACCGCTCTCAGGAGCTCCCTGCGCTCGCCACAATGCTCTGTGTGCGAAGAAGCAGCTTCTTCGCCTCCGGGAGAATCGGCGAGCGGCAGCTTCCCAAAGGCGAAGATGCAAGCTGCAGCACACAGGCACAGTGTGGGCAGCCTTCAGACTTAGAGAAAACAGTACTTTACCACTCTCCTGCCTTTTTCATGGTTATTCTATTGGAAAAGAACGAGTTTTGGACAACTACCTTTCATTCTTGCCAAACTCTTTGCAGACCCCCGTGCAAGCTTTAGAACAAGATTTTGGATGTTTTCTTTCCTGGCAGAGTTTCTCCTTGCAAGATATGGTGGAAAAGCTTTTTGCTGAGTGTAGAGCGGCAAGACACGCAGAAGACGCAGATACGCAGCTCTCCGAAGCTAAGTGCCGGTCCCGGGCTTCTTTCGGCACAAACCGCTCTCAGGAGCTCCCTGCGCTCGCCACAATGCTCTGTGTGCGAAGAAGCAGCTTCTTCGCCTCCGGGAGAATCGGCGAGCGGCAGCTTCCCAAAGGCGAAGATGCAAGCTGCAGCACACAGGCACAGTGTGGGCAGCCTTCAGACTTAGAGAAAACAGTACTTTACCACTCTCCTGCCTTTTCCATGGTTATTCTATTGGAAAAGAACGAGTTTTGGACAACTACCTTTCATTCTTGCCAAACTCTTTGCAGACCCCCGTGCAAGCTTTAGAACAAGATTTTGGATGTTTTCTTTCCTGGCAGAGTTTCTCCTTGCAAGATATGGTGGAAAAGCTTTTTGCTGAGTGTAGAGCGGCAAGACACGCAGAAGACGCAGATACGCAGCTCTCCGAAGCTAAGTGCCGGTCCCGGGCTTCTTTCGGCACAAACCGCTCTCAGGAGCTCCCTGCGCTCGCCACAATGCTCTGTGTGCGAAGAAGCCGCTTCTTCGCCTGCGGGAGAATCGGCGAGCGGCAGCTTCCCAAAGGCGAAGATGCAAGCTGCAGCACACAGGCACAGTGTGGGCAGCCTTCAGACTTAGAGAAAACAGTACTTTACCACTCTCCTGCCTTTTCCATGGTTCTTCTATTGGAAAAGAACGAGTTTTGGACAACTACCTTTCATTCTTGCCAAACTCTTTGCAGACCCCCGTGCAAGCTTTAGAACAAGATTTTGGATGTTTTCTTTCCTGGCAGAGTTTCTCCTTGCAAGATATGGTGGAAAAGCTTTTTGCTGAGTGTAGAGCGGCAAGACACGCAGAAGACGCAGATACGCAGCTCTCCGAAGCTAAGTGCCGGTCCCGGGCTTCTTTCGGCACAAACCGCTCTCAGGAGCTCCCTGCGCTCGCCACAATGCTCTGTGTGCGAAGAAGCCGCTTCTTCGCCTCCGGGAGAATCGGCGAGCGGCAGCTTCCCAAAGGCGAAGATGCAAGCTGCAGC
The DNA here is from genome assembly GCF_037042795.1 of Molothrus aeneus. Taxonomy (NCBI): domain Eukaryota; kingdom Metazoa; phylum Chordata; class Aves; order Passeriformes; family Icteridae; genus Molothrus; species Molothrus aeneus. The sequence goes on from NW_027098838.1 coordinate 138,057, forward strand.
ACGCAGGCACAGTGTGGGCAGCCTTCAGACTTAGAGAAAACAGTACTTTACCACTCTCCTGCCTTTTCCATGGTTATTCTATTGGAAAAGAACGAGTTTTGGACAACTACCTTTCATTCTTGCCAAACTCTTTGCAGACCCCCGTGCAAGCTTTAGAACAAGATTTTGGATGTTTTCTTTCCTGGCAGAGTTTCTCCTTGCAAGATATGGTGGAAAAGCTTTTTGCTGAGTGTAGAGCGGCAAGACACGCAGAAGACGCAGATACGCAGCTCTCCGAAGCTAAGTGCCGGTCCCGGGCTTCTTTCGGCACAAACCGCTCTCAGGAGCTCCCTGCGCTCGCCACAATGCTCTGTGTGCGAAGAAGCCGCTTCTTCGCCTCCGGGAGAATCGGCGAGCGGCAGCTTCCCAAAGGCGAAGATGCAAGCTGCAGCACACAGGCACAGTGTGGGCAGCCTTCAGACTTAGAGAAAACAGTACTTTACCACTCTCCTGCCTTTTCCATGGTTATTCTATTGGAAAAGAACGAGTTTTGGACAACTACCTTTCATTCTTGCCAAACTCTTTGCAGACCCCCGTGCAAGCTTTAGAACAAGATTTTGGATGTTTTCTTTCCTGGCAGAGTTTCTTCTTGCAAGATATGGTGGAAAAGCTTTTTGCTGAGTGTAGAGCGGCAAGACACGCAGAAGACGCAGATACGCAGCTCTCCGAAGCTAAGTGCCGGTCCCGGGCTTCTTTCGGCACAAACCGCTCTCAGGAGCTCCCTGCGCTCGCCACAATGCTCTGTGTGCGAAGAAGCCGCTTCTTCGCCTCCGGGAGAATCGGCGAGCGGCAGCTTCCCAAAGGCGAAGATGCAAGCTGCAGCACACAGGCACAGTGTGGGCAGCCTTCAGACTTAGAGAAAACAGTACTTTACCACTCTCCTGCCTTTTCCATGGTTATTCTATTGGAAAAGAACGAGTTTTGGACAACTACCTTTCATTCTTGCCAAACTCTTTGCAGACCCCCGTGCAAGCTTTAGAACAAGATTTTGGATGTTTTCTTTCCTGGCAGAGTTTCTCCTTGCAAGATATGGTGGAAAAGCTTTTTGCTGAGTGTAGAGCGGCAAGACACGCAGAAGACGCAGATACGCAGCTCTCCGAAGCTAAGTGCCGGTCCCGGGCTTCTTTCGGCACAAACCGCTCTCAGGAGCTCCCTGCGCTCGCCACAATGCTCTGTGTGCGAAGAAGCCGCTTCTTCGCCTCCTGGAGAATCGGCGAGCGGCAGCTTCCCAAAGGCGAAGATGCAAGCTGCAGCACGCAGGCACAGTGTGGGCAGCCTTCAGACTTAGAGAAAACAGTACTTTACCACTCTCCTGCCTTTTTCATGGTTATTCTATTGGAAAAGAACGAGTTTTGGACAACTACCTTTCATTCTTGCCAAACTCTTTGCAGACCCCCGTGCAAGCTTTAGAACAAGATTTTGGATGTTTTCTTTCCTGGCAGAGTTTCTCCTTGCAAGATATGGTGGAAAAGCTTTTTGCTGAGTGTAGAGCGGCAAGACACGCAGAAGACGCAGATACGCAGCTCTCCGAAGCTAAGTGCCGGTCCCGGGCTTCTTTCGGCACAAACCGCTCTCAGGAGCTCCCTGCGCTCGCCACAATGCTCTGTGTGCGAAGAAGCCGCTTCTTCGCCTCCGGGAGAATCGGCGAGCGGCAGCTTCCCAAAGGCGAAGATGCAAGCTGCAGCACACAGGCACAGTGTGGGCAGCCTTCAGACTTCGAGAAAACAGTACTTTACCACTCTCCTGCCTTTTCCATGGTTATTCTATTGGAAAAGAACGAGTTTTGGACAACTACCTTTCATTCTTGCCAAACTCTTTGCAGACCCCCGTGCAAGCTTTAGAACAAGATTTTGGATGTTTTCTTTCCTGGCAGAGTTTCTCCTTGCAAGATATGGTGGAAAAGCTTTTTGCTGAGTGTAGAGCGGCAAGACACGCAGAAGACGCAGATACGCAGCTCTCCGAAGCTAAGTGCCGGTCCCGGGCTTCTTTCGGCACAAACCGCTCTCAGGAGCTCCCTGCGCTCGCCACAATGCTCTGTGTGCGAAGAAGCAGCTTCTTCGCCTCCGGGAGAATCGGCGAGCGGCAGCTTCCCAAAGGCGAAGATGCAAGCTGCAGCACACAGGCACAGTGTGGGCAGCCTTCAGACTTAGAGAAAACAGTACTTTACCACTCTCCTGCCTTTTCCATGGTTATTCTATTGGAAAAGAACGAGTTTTGGACAACTACCTTTCATTCTTGCCAAACTCTTTGCAGACCCCCGTGCAAGCTTTAGAACAAGATTTTGGATGTTTTCTTTCCTGGCAGAGTTTCTCCTTGCAAGATATGGTGGAAAAGCTTTTTGCTGAGTGTAGAGCGGCAAGACACGCAGAAGACGCAGATACGCAGCTCTCCGAAGCTAAGTGCCGGTCCCGGGCTTCTTTCGGCACAAACCGCTCTCAGGAGCTCCCTGCGCTCGCCACAATGCTCTGTGTGCGAAGAAGCCGCTTCTTCGCCTCCGGGAGAATCGGCGAGCGGCAGCTTCCCAAAGGCGAAGATGCAAGCTGCAGCACACAGGCACAGTGTGGGCAGCCTTCAGACTTCGAGAAAACAGTACTTTACCACTCTCCTGCCTTTTCCATGGTTATTCTATTGGAAAAGAACGAGTTTTGGACAACTACCTTTCATTCTTGCCAAACTCTTTGCAGACCCCCGTGCAAGCTTTAGAACAAGATTTTGGATGTTTTCTTTCCTGGCAGAGTTTCTCCTTGCAAGATATGGTGGAAAAGCTTTTTGCTGAGTGTAGAGCGGCAAGACACGCAGAAGACGCAGATACGCAGCTCTCCGAAGCTAAGTGCCGGTCCCGGGCTTCTTTCGGCACAAACCGCTCTCAGGAGCTCCCTGCGCTCGCCACAATGCTCTGTGTGCGAAGAAGCCGCTTCTTCGCCTCCTGGAGAATCGGCGAGCGGCAGCTTCCCAAAGGCGAAGATGCAAGCTGCAGCACGCAGGCACAGTGTGGGCAGCCTTCAGACTTAGAGAAAACAGTACTTTACCACTCTCCTGCCTTTTTCATGGTTATTCTATTGGAAAAGAACGAGTTTTGGACAACTACCTTTCATTCTTGCCAAACTCTTTGCAGACCCCCGTGCAAGCTTTAGAACAAGATTTTGGATGTTTTCTTTCCTGGCAGAGTTTCTCCTTGCAAGATATGGTGGAAAAGCTTTTTGCTGAGTGTAGAGCGGCAAGACACGCAGAAGACGCAGATACGCAGCTCTCCGAAGCTAAGTGCCGGTCCCGGGCTTCTTTCGGCACAAACCGCTCTCAGGAGCTCCCTGCGCTCGCCACAATGCTCTGTGTGCGAAGAAGCAGCTTCTTCGCCTCCTGGAGAATCGGCGAGCGGCAGCTTCCCAAAGGCGAAGATGCAAGCTGCAGCACACAGGCACAGTGTGGGCAGCCTTCAGACTTCGAGAAAACAGTACTTTACCACTCTCCTGCCTTTTCCATGGTTATTCTATTGGAAAAGAACGAGTTTTGGACAACTACCTTTCATTCTTGCCAAACTCTTTGCAGACCCCCGTGCAAGCTTTAGAACAAGATTTTGGATGTTTTCTTTCCTGGCAGAGTTTCTCCTTGCAAGATATGGTGGAAAAGCTTTTTGCTGAGTGTAGAGCGGCAAGACACGCAGAAGACGCAGATACGCAGCTCTCCGAAGCTAAGTGCCGGTCCCGGGCTTCTTTCGGCACAAACCGCTCTCAGGAGCTCCCTCCGCTCGCCACAATGCTCTGTGTGCGAAGAAGCAGCTTCTTCGCCTGCGGGAGAATCGGCGAGCGGCAGCTTCCCAAAGGCGAAGATGCAAGCTGCAGCACACAGGCACAGTGTGGGCAGCCTTCAGACTTAGAGAAAACAGTACTTTACCACTCTCCTGCCTTTTCCATGGTTATTCTATTGGAAAAGAACGAGTTTTGGACAACTACCTTTCATTCTTGCCAAACTCTTTGCAGACCCCCGTGCACGCTTTAGAACAAGATTTTGGATGTTTTCTTTCCTGGCAGAGTTTCTCCTTGCAAGATATGGTGGAAAAGCTTTTTGCTGAGTGTAGAGCGGCAAGACACGCAGAAGACGCAGATACGCAGCTCTCCGAAGCTAAGTGCCGGTCCCGGGCTTCTTTCGGCACAAACCGCTCTCAGGAGCTCCCTGCGCTCGCCACAATGCTCTGTGTGCGAAGAAGCCGCTTCTTCGCCTGCGGGAGAATCGGCGAGCGGCAGCTTCCCAAAGGCGAAGATGCAAGCTGCAGCACGCAGGCACAGTGTGGGCAGCCTTCAGACTTAGAGAAAACAGTACTTTACCACTCTCCTGCCTTTTCCATGGTTATTCTATTGGAAAAGAACGAGTTTTGGACAACTACCTTTCATTCTTGCCAAACTCTTTGCAGACCCCCGTGCAAGCTTTAGAACAAGATTTTGGATGTTTTCTTTCCTGGCAGAGTTTCTCCTTGCAAGATATGGTGGAAAAGCTTTTTGCTGAGTGTAGAGCGGCAAGACACGCAGAAGACGCAGATACGCAGCTCTCCGAAGCTAAGTGCCGGTCCCGGGCTTCTTTCGGCACAAACCGCTCTCAGGAGCTCCCTGCGCTCGCCACAATGCTCTGTGTGCGAAGAAGCCGCTTCTTCGCCTCCGGGAGAATCGGCGAGCGGCAGCTTCCCAAAGGCGAAGATGCAAGCTGCAGCACGCAGGCACAGTGTGGGCAGCCTTCAGACTTAGAGAAAACAGTACTTTACCACTCTCCTGCCTTTTCCATGGTTATTCTATTGGAAAAGAACGAGTTTTGGACAACTACCTTTCATTCTTGCCAAACGCTTTGCAGACCCCCGTGCAAGCTTTAGAACAAGATTTTGGATGTTTTCTTTCCTGGCAGAGTTTCTCCTTGCAAGATATGGTGGAAAAGCTTTTTGCTGAGTGTAGAGCGGCAAGACACGCAGAAGACGCAGATACGCAGCTCTCCGAAGCTAAGTGCCGGTCCCGGGCTTCTTTCGGCACAAACCGCTCTCAGGAGCTCCCTGCGCTCGCCACAATGCTCTGTGTGCGAAGAAGCAGCTTCTTCGCCTCCTGGAGAATCGGCGAGCGGCAGCTTCCCAAAGGCGAAGATGCAAGCTGCAGCACACAGGCACAGTGTGGGCAGCCTTCAGACTTCGAGAAAACAGTACTTTACCACTCTCCTGCCTTTTCCATGGTTATTCTATTGGAAAAGAACGAGTTTTGGACAACTACCTTTCATTCTTGCCAAACTCTTTGCAGACCCCCGTGCAAGCTTTAGAACAAGATTTTGGATGTTTTCTTTCCTGGCAGAGTTTCTCCTTGCAAGATATGGTGGAAAAGCTTTTTGCTGAGTGTAGAGCGGCAAGACACGCAGAAGACGCAGATACGCAGCTCTCCGAAGCTAAGTGCCGGTCCCGGGCTTCTTTCGGCACAAACCGCTCTCAGGAGCTCCCTGCGCTTGCCACAATGCTCTGTGTGCGAAGAAGCCGCTTCTTCGCCTCCGGGAGAATCGGCGAGCGGCAGCTTCCCAAAGGCGAAGATGCAAGCTGCAGCACACAGGCACAGTGTGGGCAGCCTTCAGACTTCGAGAAAACAGTACTTTACCACTCTCCTGCCTTTTCCATGGTTATTCTATTGGAAAAGAACGAGTTTTGGACAACTACCTTTCATTCTTGCCAAACTCTTTGCAGACCCCCGTGCAAGCTTTAGAACAAGATTTTGGATGTTTTCTTTCCTGGCAGAGTTTCTCCTTGCAAGATATGGTGGAAAAGCTTTTTGCTGAGTGTAGAGCGGCAAGACACGCAGAAGACGCAGATACGCAGCTCTCCGAAGCTAAGTGCCGGTCCCGGGCTTCTTTCGGCACAAACCGCTCTCAGGAGCTCCCTGCGCTCGCCACAATGCTCTGTGTGCGAAGAAGCCGCTTCTTCGCCTCCGGGAGAATCGGCGAGCGGCAGCTTCCCAAAGGCGAAGATGCAAGCTGCAGCACACAGGCACAGTGTGGGCAGCCTTCAGACTTCGAGAAAACAGTACTTTACCACTCTCCTGCCTTTTCCATGGTTATTCTATTGGAAAAGAACGAGTTTTGGACAACTACCTTTCATTCTTGCCAAACTCTTTGCAGACCCCCGTGCAAGCTTTAGAACAAGATTTTGGATGTTTTCTTTCCTGGCAGAGTTTCTCCTTGCAAGATATGGTGGAAAAGCTTTTTGCTGAGTGTAGAGCGGCAAGACACGCAGAAGACGCAGATACGCAGCTCTCCGAAGCTAAGTGCCGGTCCCGGGCTTCTTTCGGCACAAACCGCTCTCAGGAGCTCCCTGCGCTCGCCACAATGCTCTGTGTGCGAAGAAGCCGCTTCTTCGCCTCCTGGAGAATCGGCGAGCGGCAGCTTCCCAAAGGCGAAGATGCAAGCTGCAGCACGCAGGCACAGTGTGGGCAGCCTTCAGACTTAGAGAAAACAGTACTTTACCACTCTCCTGCCTTTTTCATGGTTATTCTATTGGAAAAGAACGAGTTTTGGACAACTACCTTTCATTCTTGCCAAACTCTTTGCAGACCCCCGTGCAAGCTTTAGAACAAGATTTTGGATGTTTTCTTTCCTGGCAGAGTTTCTCCTTGCAAGATATGGTGGAAAAGCTTTTTGCTGAGTGTAGAGCGGCAAGACACGCAGAAGACGCAGATACGCAGCTCTCCGAAGCTAAGTGCCGGTCCCGGGCTTCTTTCGGCACAAACCGCTCTCAGGAGCTCCCTGCGCTCGCCACAATGCTCTGTGTGCGAAGAAGCAGCTTCTTCGCCTCCTGGAGAATCGGCGAGCGGCAGCTTCCCAAAGGCGAAGATGCAAGCTGCAGCACACAGGCACAGTGTGGGCAGCCTTCAGACTTCGAGAAAACAGTACTTTACCACTCTCCTGCCTTTTCCATGGTTATTCTATTGGAAAAGAACGAGTTTTGGACAACTACCTTTCATTCTTGCCAAACTCTTTGCAGACCCCCGTGCAAGCTTTAGAACAAGATTTTGGATGTTTTCTTTCCTGGCAGAGTTTCTCCTTGCAAGATATGGTGGAAAAGCTTTTTGCTGAGTGTAGAGCGGCAAGACACGCAGAAGACGCAGATACGCAGCTCTCCGAAGCTAAGTGCCGGTCCCGGGCTTCTTTCGGCACAAACCGCTCTCAGGAGCTCCCTGCGCTCGCCACAATGCTCTGTGTGCGAAGAAGCCGCTTCTTCGCCTCCGGGAGAATCGGCGAGCGGCAGCTTCCCAAAGGCGAAGATGCAAGCTGCAGCACACAGGCACAGTGTGGGCAGCATTCAGACTTAGAGAAAACAGTACTTTACCACTCTCCTGCCTTTTCCATGGTTATTCTATTGGAAAAGAACGAGTTTTGGACAACTACCTTTCATTCTTGCCAAACTCTTTGCAGACCCCCGTGCAAGCTTTAGAACAAGATTTTGGATGTTTTCTTTCCTGGCAGAGTTTCTCCTTGCAAGATATGGTGGAAAAGCTTTTTGCTGAGTGTAGAGCGGCAAGACACGCAGAAGACGCAGATACGCAGCTCTCCGAAGCTAAGTGCCGGTCCCGGGCTTCTTTCGGCACAAACCGCTCTCAGGAGCTCCCTGCGCTCGCCACAATGCTCTGTGTGCGAAGAAGCCGCTTCTTCGCCTCCGGGAGAATCGGCGAGCGGCAGCTTCCCAAAGGCGAAGATGCAAGCTGCAGCACACAGGCACAGTGTGGGCAGCCTTCAGACTTAGAGAAAACAGTACTTTACCACTCTCCTGCCTTTTCCATGGTTATTCTATTGGAAAAGAACGAGTTTTGGACAACTACCTTTCATTCTTGCCAAACTCTTTGCAGACCCCCGTGCAAGCTTTAGAACAAGATTTTGGATGTTTTCTTTCCTGGCAGAGTTTCTCCTTGCAAGATATGGTGGAAAAGCTTTTTGCTGAGTGTAGAGCGGCAAGACACGCAGAAGACGCAGATACGCAGCTCTCCGAAGCTAAGTGCCGGTCCCGGGCTTCTTTCGGCACAAACCGCTCTCAGGAGCTCCCTGCGCTCGCCACAATGCTCTGTGTGCGAAGAAGCCGCTTCTTCGCCTCCGGGAGAATCGGCGAGCGGCAGCTTCCCAAAGGCGAAGATGCAAGCTGCAGCACACAGGCACAGTGTGGGCAGCCTTCAGACTTAGAGAAAACAGTACTTTACCACTCTCCTGCCTTTTCCATGGTTATTCTATTGGAAAAGAACGAGTTTTGGACAACTACCTTTCATTCTTGCCAAACTCTTTGCAGACCCCCGTGCAAGCTTTAGAAGAAGATTTTGGATGTTTTCTTTCCTGGCAGAGTTTCTCCTTGCAAGATATGGTGGAAAAGCTTTTTGCTGAGTGTAGAGCGGCAAGACACGCAAAAGACGCAGATACGCAGCTCTCCGAAGCTAAGTGCCGGTCCCGGGCTTCTTTCGGCACAAACCGCTCTCAGGAGCTCCCTGCGCTCGCCACAATGCTCTGTGTGCGAAGAAGCCGCTTCTTCGCCTCCGGGAGAATCGGCGAGCGGCAGCTTCCCAAAGGCGAAGATGCAAGCTGCAGCACGCAGGCACAGTGTGGGCAGCCTTCAGACTTAGAGAAAACAGTACTTTACCACTCTCCTGCCTTTTCCATGGTTATTCTATTGGAAAAGAACGAGTTTTGGACAACTACCTTTCATTCTTGCCAAACGCTTTGCAGACCCCCTTGCAAGCTTTAGAACAAGATTTTGGATGTTTTCTTTCCTGGCAGAGTTTCTCCTTGCAAGATATGGTGGAAAAGCTTTTTGCTGAGTGTAGAGCGGCAAGACACGCAGAAGACGCAGATACGCAGCTCTCCGAAGCTAAGTGCCGGTCCCGGGCTTCTTTCGGCACAAACCGCTCTCAGGAGCTCCCTGCGCTCGCCACAATGCTCTGTGTGCGAAGAAGCCGCTTCTTCGCCTCCGGGAGAATCGGCGAGCGGCAGCTTCCCAAAGGCGAAGATGCAAGCTGCAGCACACAGGCACAGTGTGGGCAGCCTTCAGACTTAGAGAAAACAGTACTTTACCACTCTCCTGCCTTTTCCATGGTTATTCTATTGGAAAAGAACGAGTTTTGGACAACTACCTTTCATTCTTGCCAAACTCTTTGCAGACCCCCGTGCAAGCTTTAGAAGAAGATTTTGGATGTTTTCTTTCCTGGCAGAGTTTCTCCTTGCAAGATATGGTGGAAAAGCTTTTTGCTGAGTGTAGAGCGGCAAGACACGCAGAAGACGCAGATACGCAGCTCTCCGAAGCTAAGTGCCGGTCCCGGGCTTCTTTCGGCACAAACCGCTCTCAGGAGCTCCCTGCGCTCGCCACAATGCTCTGTGTGCGAAGAAGCCGCTTCTTCGCCTCCGGGAGAATCGGCGAGCGGCAGCTTCCCAAAGGCGAAGATGCAAGCTGCAGCACACAGGCACAGTGTGGGCAGCCTTCAGACTTAGAGAAAACAGTACTTTACCACTCTCCTGCCTTTTCCATGGTTATTCTATTGGAAAAGAACGAGTTTTGGACAACTACCTTTCATTCTTGCCAAACTCTTTGCAGACCCCCGTGCAAGCTTTAGAACAAGATTTTGGATGTTTTCTTTCCTGGCAGAGTTTCTCCTTGCAAGATATGGTGGAAAAGCTTTTTGCTGAGTGTAGAGCGGCAAGACACGCAGAAGACGCAGATAGGCAGCTCTCCGAAGCTAAGTGCCGGTCCCGGGCTTCTTTCGGCACAAACCGCTCTCAGGAGCTCCCTGCGCTTGCCACAATGCTCTGTGTGCGAAGACGCAGCTTCTTCGCCTCCTGGAGAATCGGCGAGCGGCAGCTTCCCAAAGCGAAGATGCAAGCTGCAGCACACAGGCACAGTGTGGGCAGCCTTCAGACTTAGAGAAAACAGTACTTTACCACTCTCCTGCCTTTTCCATGGTTATTCTATTGGAAAAGAACGAGTTTTGGACAACTACCTTTCATTCTTGCCAAACTCTTTGCAGACCCCCGTGCAAGCTTTAGAACAAGATTTTGGATGTTTTCTTTCCTGGCAGAGTTTCTCCTTGCAAGATATGGTGGAAAAGCTTTTTGCTGAGTGTAGAGCGGCAAGACACGCAGAAGACGCAGATACGCAGCTCTCCGAAGCTAAGTGCCGGTCCCGGGCTTCTTTCGGCACAAACCGCTCTCAGGAGCTCCCTGCGCTCGCCACAATGCTCTGTGTGCGAAGAAGCCGCTTCTTCGCCTCCGGGAGAATCGGCGAGCGGCAGCTTCCCAAAGGCGAAGATGCAAGCTGCAGCACACAGGCACAGTGTGGGCAGCCTTCAGACTTAGAGAAAACAGTACTTTACCACTCTCCTGCCTTTTCCATGGTTATTCTATTGGAAAAGAACGAGTTTTGGACAACTACCTTTCATTCTTGCCAAACTCTTTGCAGACCCCCGTGCAAGCTTTAGAACAAGATTTTGGATGTTTTCTTTCCTGGCAGAGTTTCTCCTTGCAAGATATGGTGGAAAAGCTTTTTGCTGAGTGTAGAGCGGCAAGACACGCAGAAGACGCAGATACGCAGCTCTCCGAAGCTAAGTGCCGGTCCCGGGCTTCTTTCGGCACAAACCGCTCTCAGGAGCTCCCTGCGCTCGCCACAATGCTCTGTGTGCGAAGAAGCAGCTTCTTCGCCTCCTGGAGAATCGGCGAGCGGCAGCTTCCCAAAGGCGAAGATGCAAGCTGCAGCACACAGGCACAGTGTGGGCAGCCTTCAGACTTCGAGAAAACAGTACTTTACCACTCTCCTGCCTTTTCCATGGTTATTCTATTGGAAAAGAACGAGTTTTGGACAACTACCTTTCATTCTTGCCAAACTCTTTGCAGACCCCCGTGCAAGCTTTAGAACAAGATTTTGGATGTTTTCTTTCCTGGCAGAGTTTCTCCTTGCAAGATATGGTGGAAAAGCTTTTTGCTGAGTGTAGAGCGGCAAGACACGCAGAAGACGCAGATACGCAGCTCTCCGAAGCTAAGTGCCGGTCCCGGGCTTCTTTCGGCACAAACCGCTCTCAGGAGCTCCCTGCGCTCGCCACAATGCTCTGTGTGCGAAGAAGCAGCTTCTTCGCCTCCGGGAGAATCGGCGAGCGGCAGCTTCCCTAAAGGCGAAGATGCAAGCTGCAGCACACAGGCACAGTGTGGGCAGCCTTCAGACTTAGAGAAAACAGTACTTTACCACTCTCCTGCCTTTTCCATGGTTATTCTATTGGAAAAGAACGAGTTTTGGACAACTACCTTTCATTCTTGCCAAACTCTTTGCAGACCCCCGTGCACGCTTTAGAACAAGATTTTGGATGTTTTCTTTCCTGGCAGAGTTTCTCCTTGCAAGATATGGTGGAAAAGCTTTTTGCTGAGTGTAGAGCGGCAAGACACGCAGAAGACGCAGATACGCAGCTCTCCGAAGCTAAGTGCCGGTCCCGGGCTTCTTTCGGCACAAACCGCTCTCAGGAGCTCCCTGCGCTCGCCACAATGCTCTGTGTGCGAAGAAGCCGCTTCTTCGCCTCCGGGAGAATCGGCGAGCGGCAGCTTCCCAAAGGCGAAGATGCAAGCTGCAGCACGCAGGCACAGTGTGGGCAGCCTTCAGACTTAGAGAAAACAGTACTTTACCACTCTCCTGCCTTTTCCATGGTTATTCTATTGGAAAAGAACGAGTTTTGGACAACTACCTTTCATTCTTGCCAAACTCTTTGCAGACCCCCGTGCAAGCTTTAGAACAAGATTTTGGATGTTTTCTTTCCTGGCAGAGTTTCTCCTTGCAAGATATGGTGGAAAAGCTTTTTGCTGAGTGTAGAGCGGCAAGACACGCAGAAGACGCAGATACGCAGCTCTCCGAAGCTAAGTGCCGGTCCCGGGCTTCTTTCGGCACAAACCGCTCTCAGGAGCTCCCTGCGCTCGCCACAATGCTCTGTGTGCGAAGAAGCCGCTTCTTCGCCTCCGGGAGAATCGGCGAGCGGCAGCTTCCCAAAGGCGAAGATGCAAGCTGCAGCACGCAGGCACAGTGTGGGCAGCCTTCAGACTTAGAGAAAACAGTACTTTACCACTCTCCTGCCTTTTCCATGGTTATTCTATTGGAAAAGAACGAGTTTTGGACAACTACCTTTCATTCTTGCCAAACTCTTTGCAGACCCCCGTGCAAGCTTTAGAACAAGATTTTGGATGTTTTCTTTCCTGGCAGAGTTTCTCCTTGCAAGATATGGTGGAAAAGCTTTTTGCTGAGTGTAGAGCGGCAAGACACGCAGAAGACGCAGATACGCAGCTCTCCGAAGCTAAGTGCCGGTCCCGGGCTTCTTTCGGCACAAACCGCTCTCAGGAGCTCCCTGCGCTCGCCACAATGCTCTGTGTGCGAAGAAGCAGCTTCTTCGCCTCCTGGAGAATCGGCGAGCGGCAGCTTCCCAAAGGCGAAGATGCAAGCTGCAGCACACAGGCACAGTGTGGGCAGCCTTCAGACTTCGAGAAAACAGTACTTTACCACTCTCCTGCCTTTTCCATGGTTATTCTATTGGAAAAGAACGAGTTTTGGACAACTACCTTTCATTCTTGCCAAACTCTTTGCAGACCCCCGTGCAAGCTTTAGAACAAGATTTTGGATGTTTTCTTTCCTGGCAGAGTTTCTCCTTGCAAGATATGGTGGAAAAGCTTTTTGCTGAGTGTAGAGCGGCAAGACACGCAGAAGACGCAGATACGCAGCTCTCCGAAGCTAAGTGCCGGTCCCGGGCTTCTTTCGGCACAAACCGCTCTCAGGAGCTCCCTGCGCTCGCCACAATGCTCTGTGTGCGAAGAAGCCGCTTCTTCGCCTCCGGGAGAATCGGCGAGCGGCAGCTTCCCAAAGGCGAAGATGCAAGCTGCAGCACACAGGCACAGTGTGGGCAGCCTTCAGACTTAGAGAAAACAGTACTTTACCACTCTCCTGCCTTTTCCATGGTTATTCTATTGGAAAAGAACGAGTTTTGGACAACTACCTTTCATTCTTGCCAAACTCTTTGCAGACCCCCGTGCACGCTTTAGAACAAGATTTTGGATGTTTTCTTTCCTGGCAGAGTTTCTCCTTGCAAGATATGGTGGAAAAGCTTTTTGCTGAGTGTAGAGCGGCAAGACACGCAGAAGACGCAGATACGCAGCTCTCCGAAGCTAAGTGCCGGTCCCGGGCTTCTTTCGGCACAAACCGCTCTCAGGAGCTCCCTGCGCTCGCCACAATGCTCTGTGTGCGAAGAAGCCGCTTCTTCGCCTCCGGGAGAATCGGCGAGCGGCAGCTTCCCAAAGGCGAAGATGCAAGCTGCAGCACACAGGCACAGTGTGGGCAGCCTTCAGACTTAGAGAAAACAGTACTTTACCACTCTCCTGCCTTTTCCATGGTTATTCTATTGGAAAAGAACGAGTTTTGGACAACTACCTTTCATTCTTGCCAAACTCTTTGCAGACCCCCGTGCAAGCTTTAGAACAAGATTTTGGATGTTTTCTTTCCTGGCAGAGTTTCTCCTTGCAAGATATGGTGGAAAAGCTTTTTGCTGAGTGTAGAGCGGCAAGACACGCAGAAGACGCAGATACGCAGCTCTCCGAAGCTAAGTGCCGGTCCCGGGCTTCTTTCGGCACAAACCGCTCTCAGGAGCTCCCTGCGCTCGCCACAATGCTCTGTGTGCGAAGAAGCCGCTTCTTCGCCTCCGGGAGAATCGGCGAGCGGCAGCTTCCCAAAGGCGAAGATGCAAGCTGCAGCACGCAGGCACAGTGTGGGCAGCCTTCAGACTTAGAGAAAACAGTACTTTACCACTCTCCTGCCTTTTCCATGGTTATTCTATTGGAAAAGAACGAGTTTTGGACAACTACCTTTCATTCTTGCCAAACTCTTTGCAGACCCCCTTGCAAGCTTTAGAACAAGATTTTGGATGTTTTCTTTCCTGGCAGAGTTTCTCCTTGCAAGATATGGTGGAAAAGCTTTTTGCTGAGTGTAGAGCGGCAAGACACGCAGAAGACGCAGATACGCAGCTCTCCGAAGCTAAGTGCCGGTCCCGGGCTTCTTTCGGCACAAACCGCTCTCAGGAGCTCCCTGCGCTCGCCACAATGCTCTGTGTGCGAAGAAGCCGCTTCTTCGCCTCCGGGAGAATCGGCGAGCGGCAGCTTCCCAAAGGCGAAGATGCAAGCTGCAGCACACAGGCACAGTGTGGGCAGCCTTCAGACTTCGAGAAAACAGTACTTTACCACTCTCCTGCCTTTTCCATGGTTATTCTATTGGAAAAGAACGAGTTTTGGACAACTACCTTTCATTCTTGCCAAACTCTTTGCAGACCCCCGTGCAAGCTTTAGAACAAGATTTTGGATGTTTTCTTTCCTGGCAGAGTTTCTCCTTGCAAGATATGGTGGAAAAGCTTTTTGCTGAGTGTAGAGCGGCAAGACACGCAGAAGACGCAGATACGCAGCTCTCCGAAGCTAAGTGCCGGTCCCGGGCTTCTTTCGGCACAAACCGCTCTCAGGAGCTCCCTGCGCTCGCCACAATGCTCTGTGTGCGAAGAAGCCGCTTCTTCGCCTCCGGGAGAATCGGCGAGCGGCAGCTTCCCAAAGGCGAAGATGCAAGCTGCAGCACACAGGCACAGTGTGGGCAGCCTTCAGACTTAGAGAAAACAGTACTTTACCACTCTCCTGCCTTTTCCATGGTTATTCTATTGGAAAAGAACGAGTTTTGGACAACTACCTTTCATTCTTGCCAAACTCTTTGCAGACCCCCGTGCAAGCTTTAGAACAAGATTTTGGATGTTTTCTTTCCTGGCAGAGTTTCTCCTTGCAAGATATGGTGGAAAAGCTTTTTGCTGAGTGTAGAGCGGCAAGACACGCAGAAGACGCAGATACGCAGCTCTCCGAAGCTAAGTGCCGGTCCCGGGCTTCTTTCGGCACAAACCGCTCTCAGGAGCTCCCTGCGCTCGCCACAATGCTCTGTGTGCGAAGAAGCCGCTTCTTCGCCTCCTGGAGAATCGGCGAGCGGCAGCTTCCCAAAGGCGAAGATGCAAGCTGCAGCACGCAGGCACAGTGTGGGCAGCCTTCAGACTTAGAGAAAACAGTACTTTACCACTCTCCTGCCTTTTTCATGGTTATTCTATTGGAAAAGAACGAGTTTTGGACAACTACCTTTCATTCTTGCCAAACTCTTTGCAGACCCCCGTGCAAGCTTTAGAACAAGATTTTGGATGTTTTCTTTCCTGGCAGAGTTTCTCCTTGCAAGATATGGTGGAAAAGCTTTTTGCTGAGTGTAGAGCGGCAAGACACGCAGAAGACGCAGATACGCAGCTCTCCGAAGCTAAGTGCCGGTCCCGGGCTTCTTTCGGCACAAACCGCTCTCAGGAGCTCCCTGCGCTCGCCACAATGCTCTGTGTGCGAAGAAGCAGCTTCTTCGCCTCCTGGAGAATCGGCGAGCGGCAGCTTCCCAAAGGCGAAGATGCAAGCTGCAGCACACAGGCACAGTGTGGGCAGCCTTCAGACTTAGAGAAAACAGTACTTTACCACTCTCCTGCCTTTTCCATGGTTATTCTATTGGAAAAGAACGAGTTTTGGACAACTACCTTTCATTCTTGCCAAACTCTTTGCAGACCCCCGTGCAAGCTTTAGAACAAGATTTTGGATGTTTTCTTTCCTGGCAGAGTTTCTCCTTGCAAGATATGGTGGAAAAGCTTTTTGCTGAGTGTAGAGCGGCAAGACACGCAGAAGACGCAGATACGCAGCTCTCCGAAGCTAAGTGCCGGTCCCGGGCTTCTTTCGGCACAAACCGCTCTCAGGAGCTCCCTGCGCTCGCCACAATGCTCTGTGTGCGAAGAAGCCGCTTCTTCGCCTCCGGGAGAATCGGCGAGCGGCAGCTTCCCAAAGGCGAAGATGCAAGCTGCAGCACACAGGCACAGTGTGGGCAGCATTCAGACTTAGAGAAAACAGTACTTTACCACTCTCCTGCCTTTTCCATGGTTATTCTATTGGAAAAGAACGAGTTTTGGACAACTACCTTTCATTCTTGCCAAACTCTTTGCAGACCCCCGTGCAAGCTTTAGAACAAGATTTTGGATGTTTTCTTTCCTGGCAGAGTTTCTCCTTGCAAGATATGGTGGAAAAGCTTTTTGCTGAGTGTAGAGCGGCAAGACACGCAGAAGACGCAGATACGCAGCTCTCCGAAGCTAAGTGCCGGTCCCGGGCTTCTTTCGGCACAAACCGCTCTCAGGAGCTCCCTGCGCTCGCCACAATGCTCTGTGTGCGAAGAAGCCGCTTCTTCGCCTCCGGGAGAATCGGCGAGCGGCAGCTTCCCAAAGGCGAAGATGCAAGCTGCAGCACACAGGCACAGTGTGGGCAGCATTCAGACTTAGAGAAAACAGTACTTTACCACTCTCCTGCCTTTTCCATGGTTATTCAATTGGAAAAGAACGAGTTTTGGACAACTACCTTTCATTCTTGCCAAACTCTTTGCAGACCCCCGTGCAAGCTTTAGAACAAGATTTTGGATGTTTTCTTTCCTGGCAGAGTTTCTCCTTGCAAGATATGGTGGAAAAGCTTTTTGCTGAGTGTAGAGCGGCAAGACACGCAGAAGACGCAGATACGCAGCTCTCCGAAGCTAAGTGCCGGTCCCGGGCTTCTTTCGGCACAAACCGCTCTCAGGAGCTCCCTGCGCTCGCCACAATGCTCTGTGTGCGAAGAAGCCGCTTCTTCGCCTCCGGGAGAATCGGCGAGCGGCAGCTTCCCAAAGGCGAAGATGCAAGCTGCAGCACACAGGCACAGTGTGGGCAGCCTTCAGACTTAGAGAAAACAGTACTTTACCACTCTCCTGCCTTTTCCATGGTTATTCTATTGGAAAAGAACGAGTTTTGGACAACTACCTTTCATTCTTGCCAAACGCTTTGCAGACCCCCTTGCAAGCTTTAGAACAAGATTTTGGATGTTTTCTTTCCTGGCAGAGTTTCTCCTTGCAAGATATGGTGGAAAAGCTTTTTGCTGAGTGTAGAGCGGCAAGACACGCAGAAGACGCAGATACGCAGCTCTCCGAAGCTAAGTGCCGGTCCCGGGCTTCTTTCGGCACAAACCGCTCTCAGGAGCTCCCTGCGCTCGCCACAATGCTCTGTGTGCGAAGAAGCCGCTTCTTCGCCTCCGGGAGAATCGGCGAGCGGCAGCTTCCCAAAGGCGAAGATGCAAGCTGCAGCACACAGGCACAGTGTGGGCAGCCTTCAGACTTCGAGAAAACAGTACTTTACCACTCTCCTGCCTTTTCCATGGTTATTCTATTGGAAAAGAACGAGTTTTGGACAACTACCTTTCATTCTTGCCAAACTCTTTGCAGACCCCCGTGCAAGCTTTAGAACAAGATTTTGGATGTTTTCTTTCCTGGCAGAGTTTCTCCTTGCAAGATATGGTGGAAAAGCTTTTTGCTGAGTGTAGAGCGGCAAGACACGCAGAAGACGCAGATACGCAGCTCTCCGAAGCTAAGTGCCGGTCCCGGGCTTCTTTCGGCACAAACCGCTCTCAGGAGCTCCCTGCGCTCGCCACAATGCTCTGTGTGCGAAGAAGCCGCTTCTTCGCCTCCGGGAGAATCGGCGAGCGGCAGCTTCCCAAAGGCGAAGATGCAAGCTGCAGCACACAGGCACAGTGTGGGCAGCCTTCAGACTTAGAGAAAACAGTACTTTACCACTCTCCTGCCTTTTCCATGGTTATTCAATTGGAAAAGAACGAGTTTTGGACAACTACCTTTCATTCTTGCCAAACTCTTTGCAAACCCCCGTGCAAGCTTTAGAACAAGATTTTGGATGTTTTCTTTCCTGGCAGAGTTTCTCCTTGCAAGATATGGTGGAAAAGCTTTTTGCTGAGTGTAGAGCGGCAAGACACGCAGAAGACGCAGATACGCAGCTCTCCGAAGCTAAGTGCCGGTCCCGGGCTTCTTTCGGCACAAACCGCTCTCAGGAGCTCCCTGCGCTCGCCACAATGCTCTGTGTGCGAAGAAGCCGCTTCTTCGCCTGCGGGAGAATCGGCGAGCGGCAGCTTCCCAAAGGCGAAGATGCAAGCTGCAGCACACAGGCACAGTGTGGGCAGCCTTCAGACTTAGAGAAAACAGTACTTTACCACTCTCCTGCCTTTTCCATGGTTCTTCTATTGGAAAAGAACGAGTTTTGGACAACTACCTTTCATTCTTGCCAAACTCTTTGCAGACCCCCGTGCAAGCTTTAGAACAAGATTTTGGATGTTTTCTTTCCTGGCAGAGTTTCTCCTTGCAAGATATGGTGGAAAAGCTTTTTGCTGAGTGTAGAGCGGC
Source organism: Molothrus aeneus (assembly GCF_037042795.1). Classification (NCBI taxonomy): domain Eukaryota; kingdom Metazoa; phylum Chordata; class Aves; order Passeriformes; family Icteridae; genus Molothrus; species Molothrus aeneus. Next base: position 156,400 of record NW_027098838.1, read on the forward strand.
AAGACACGCAGAAGACGCAGATACGCAGCTCTCCGAAGCTAAGTGCCGGTCCCGGGCTTCTTTCGGCACAAACCGCTCTCAGGAGCTCCCTGCGCTCGCCACAATGCTCTGTGTGCGAAGAAGCCGCTTCTTCGCCTCCTGGAGAATCGGCGAGCGGCAGCTTCCCAAAGGCGAAGATGCAAGCTGCAGCACGCAGGCACAGTGTGGGCAGCCTTCAGACTTAGAGAAAACAGTACTTTACCACTCTCCTGCCTTTTCCATGGTTATTCTATTGGAAAAGAACGAGTTTTGGACAACTACCTTTCATTCTTGCCAAACTCTTTGCAGACCCCCGTGCAAGCTTTAGAACAAGATTTTGGATGTTTTCTTTCCTGGCAGAGTTTCTCCTTGCAAGATATGGTGGAAAAGCTTTTTGCTGAGTGTAGAGCGGCAAGACACGCAGAAGACGCAGATACGCAGCTCTCCGAAGCTAAGTGCCGGTCCCGGGCTTCTTTCGGCACAAACCGCTCTCAGGAGCTCCCTGCGCTCGCCACAATGCTCTGTGTGCGAAGAAGCCGCTTCTTCGCCTCCGGGAGAATCGGCGAGCGGCAGCTTCCCAAAGGCGAAGATGCAAGCTGCAGCACACAGGCACAGTGTGGGCAGCCTTCAGACTTAGAGAAAACAGTACTTTACCACTCTCCTGCCTTTTCCATGGTTCTTCTATTGGAAAAGAACGAGTTTTGGACAACTACCTTTCATTCTTGCCAAACTCTTTGCAGACCCCCGTGCAAGCTTTAGAACAAGATTTTGGATGTTTTCTTTCCTGGCAGAGTTTCTCCTTGCAAGATATGGTGGAAAAGCTTTTTGCTGAGTGTAGAGCGGCAAGACACGCAGAAGACGCAGATACGCAGCTCTCCGAAGCTAAGTGCCGGTCCCGGGCTTCTTTCGGCACAAACCGCTCTCAGGAGCTCCCTGCGCTCGCCACAATGCTCTGTGTGCGAAGAAGCCGCTTCTTCGCCTCCTGGAGAATCGGCGAGCGGCAGCTTCCCAAAGGCGAAGATGCAAGCTGCAGCACGCAGGCACAGTGTGGGCAGCCTTCAGACTTAGAGAAAACAGTACTTTACCACTCTCCTGCCTTTTCCATGGTTATTCTATTGGAAAAGAACGAGTTTTGGACAACTACCTTTCATTCTTGCCAAACTCTTTGCAGACCCCCGTGCAAGCTTTAGAACAAGATTTTGGATGTTTTCTTTCCTGGCAGAGTTTCTCCTTGCAAGATATGGTGGAAAAGCTTTTTGCTGAGTGTAGAGCGGCAAGACACGCAGAAGACGCAGATACGCAGCTCTCCGAAGCTAAGTGCCGGTCCCGGGCTTCTTTCGGCACAAACCGCTCTCAGGAGCTCCCTGCGCTTGCCACAATGCTCTGTGTGCGAAGACGCAGCTTCTTCGCCTCCTGGAGAATCGGCGAGCGGCAGCTTCCCAAAGCGAAGATGCAAGCTGCAGCACACAGGCACAGTGTGGGCAGCCTTCAGACTTAGAGAAAACAGTACTTTACCACTCTCCTGCCTTTTCCATGGTTATTCTATTGGAAAAGAACGAGTTTTGGACAACTACCTTTCATTCTTGCCAAACTCTTTGCAGACCCCCGTGCAAGCTTTAGAACAAGATTTTGGATGTTTTCTTTCCTGGCAGAGTTTCTCCTTGCAAGATATGGTGGAAAAGCTTTTTGCTGAGTGTAGAGCGGCAAGACACGCAGAAGACGCAGATACGCAGCTCTCCGAAGCTAAGTGCCGGTCCCGGGCTTCTTTCGGCACAAACCGCTCTCAGGAGCTCCCTGCGCTCGCCACAATGCTCTGTGTGCGAAGAAGCCGCTTCTTCGCCTCCGGGAGAATCGGCGAGCGGCAGCTTCCCAAAGGCGAAGATGCAAGCTGCAGCACACAGGCACAGTGTGGGCAGCCTTCAGACTTAGAGAAAACAGTACTTTACCACTCTCCTGCCTTTTCCATGGTTATTCTATTGGAAAAGAACGAGTTTTGGACAACTACCTTTCATTCTTGCCAAACTCTTTGCAGACCCCCGTGCAAGCTTTAGAACAAGATTTTGGATGTTTTCTTTCCTGGCAGAGTTTCTCCTTGCAAGATATGGTGGAAAAGCTTTTTGCTGAGTGTAGAGCGGCAAGACACGCAGAAGACGCAGATACGCAGCTCTCCGAAGCTAAGTGCCGGTCCCGGGCTTCTTTCGGCACAAACCGCTCTCAGGAGCTCCCTGCGCTCGCCACAATGCTCTGTGTGCGAAGAAGCCGCTTCTTCGCCTCCGGGAGAATCGGCGAGCGGCAGCTTCCCAAAGGCGAAGATGCAAGCTGCAGCACACAGGCACAGTGTGGGCAGCCTTCAGACTTAGAGAAAACAGTACTTTACCACTCTCCTGCCTTTTCCATGGTTATTCTATTGGAAAAGAACGAGTTTTGGACAACTACCTTTCATTCTTGCCAAACGCTTTGCAGACCCCCTTGCAAGCTTTAGAACAAGATTTTGGATGTTTTCTTTCCTGGCAGAGTTTCTCCTTGCAAGATATGGTGGAAAAGCTTTTTGCTGAGTGTAGAGCGGCAAGACACGCAGAAGACGCAGATACGCAGCTCTCCGAAGCTAAGTGCCGGTCCCGGGCTTCTTTCGGCACAAACCGCTCTCAGGAGCTCCCTGCGCTCGCCACAATGCTCTGTGTGCGAAGAAGCCGCTTCTTCGCCTCCGGGAGAATCGGCGAGCGGCAGCTTCCCAAAGGCGAAGATGCAAGCTGCAGCACGCAGGCACAGTGTGGGCAGCCTTCAGACTTAGAGAAAACAGTACTTTACCACTCTCCTGCCTTTTCCATGGTTATTCTATTGGAAAAGAACGAGTTTTGGACAACTACCTTTCATTCTTGCCAAACTCTTTGCAGACCCCCGTGCAAGCTTTAGAACAAGATTTTGGATGTTTTCTTTCCTGGCAGAGTTTCTCCTTGCAAGATATGGTGGAAAAGCTTTTTGCTGAGTGTAGAGCGGCAAGACACGCAGAAGACGCAGATACGCAGCTCTCCGAAGCTAAGTGCCGGTCCCGGGCTTCTTTCGGCACAAACCGCTCTCAGGAGCTCCCTGCGCTCGCCACAATGCTCTGTGTGCGAAGAAGCCGCTTCTTCGCCTCCGGGAGAATCGGCGAGCGGCAGCTTCCCAAAGGCGAAGATGCAAGCTGCAGCACACAGGCACAGTGTGGGCAGCATTCAGACTTAGAGAAAACAGTACTTTACCACTCTCCTGCCTTTTCCATGGTTATTCTATTGGAAAAGAACGAGTTTTGGACAACTACCTTTCATTCTTGCCAAACTCTTTGCAGACCCCCGTGCAAGCTTTAGAACAAGATTTTGGATGTTTTCTTTCCTGGCAGAGTTTCTCCTTGCAAGATATGGTGGAAAAGCTTTTTGCTGAGTGTAGAGCGGCAAGACACGCAGAAGACGCAGATACGCAGCTCTCCGAAGCTAAGTGCCGGTCCCGGGCTTCTTTCGGCACAAACCGCTCTCAGGAGCTCCCTGCGCTCGCCACAATGCTCTGTGTGCGAAGAAGCAGCTTCTTCGCCTCCGGGAGAATCGGCGAGCGGCAGCTTCCCAAAGGCGAAGATGCAAGCTGCAGCACACAGGCACAGTGTGGGCAGCCTTCAGACTTAGAGAAAACAGTACTTTACCACTCTCCTGCCTTTTCCATGGTTATTCTATTGGAAAAGAACGAGTTTTGGACAACTACCTTTCATTCTTGCCAAACTCTTTGCAGACCCCCGTGCAAGCTTTAGAACAAGATTTTGGATGTTTTCTTTCCTGGCAGAGTTTCTCCTTGCAAGATATGGTGGAAAAGCTTTTTACTGAGTGTAGAGCGGCAAGACACGCAGAAGACGCAGATACGCAGCTCTCCGAAGCTAAGTGCCGGTCCCGGGCTTCTTTCGGCACAAACCGCTCTCAGGAGCTCCCTGCGCTCGCCACAATGCTCTGTGTGCGAAGAAGCCGCTTCTTCGCCTCCGGGAGAATCGGCGAGCGGCAGCTTCCCAAAGGCGAAGATGCAAGCTGCAGCACACAGGCACAGTGTGGGCAGCCTTCAGACTTAGAGAAAACAGTACTTTACCACTCTCCTGCCTTTTCCATGGTTATTCTATTGGAAAAGAACGAGTTTTGGACAACTACCTTTCATTCTTGCCAAACTCTTTGCAGACCCCCGTGCAAGCTTTAGAACAAGATTTTGGATGTTTTCTTTCCTGGCAGAGTTTCTCCTTGCAAGATATGGTGGAAAAGCTTTTTGCTGAGTGTAGAGCGGCAAGACACGCAGAAGACGCAGATACGCAGCTCTCCGAAGCTAAGTGCCGGTCCCGGGCTTCTTTCGGCACAAACCGCTCTCAGGAGCTCCCTGCGCTCGCCACAATGCTCTGTGTGCGAAGAAGCCGCTTCTTCGCCTCCGGGAGAATCGGCGAGCGGCAGCTTCCCAAAGGCGAAGATGCAAGCTGCAGCACGCAGGCACAGTGTGGGCAGCCTTCAGACTTAGAGAAAACAGTACTTTACCACTCTCCTGCCTTTTCCATGGTTATTCTATTGGAAAAGAACGAGTTTTGGACAACTACCTTTCATTCTTGCCAAACGCTTTGCAGACCCCCTTGCAAGCTTTAGAACAAGATTTTGGATGTTTTCTTTCCTGGCAGAGTTTCTCCTTGCAAGATATGGTGGAAAAGCTTTTTGCTGAGTGTAGAGCGGCAAGACACGCAGAAGACGCAGATACGCAGCTCTCCGAAGCTAAGTGCCGGTCCCGGGCTTCTTTCGGCACAAACCGCTCTCAGGAGCTCCCTGCGCTCGCCACAATGCTCTGTGTGCGAAGAAGCCGCTTCTTCGCCTCCGGGAGAATCGGCGAGCGGCAGCTTCCCAAAGGCGAAGATGCAAGCTGCAGCACGCAGGCACAGTGTGGGCAGCCTTCAGACTTAGAGAAAACAGTACTTTACCACTCTCCTGCCTTTTCCATGGTTATTCTATTGGAAAAGAACGAGTTTTGGACAACTACCTTTCATTCTTGCCAAACGCTTTGCAGACCCCCGTGCAAGCTTTAGAACAAGATTTTGGATGTTTTCTTTCCTGGCAGAGTTTCTCCTTGCAAGATATGGTGGAAAAGCTTTTTGCTGAGTGTAGAGCGGCAAGACACGCAGAAGACGCAGATACGCAGCTCTCCGAAGCTAAGTGCCGGTCCCGGGCTTCTTTCGGCACAAACCGCTCTCAGGAGCTCCCTGCGCTCGCCACAATGCTCTGTGTGCGAAGAAGCCGCTTCTTCGCCTCCGGGAGAATCGGCGAGCGGCAGCTTCCCAAAGGCGAAGATGCAAGCTGCAGCACGCAGGCACAGTGTGGGCAGCCTTCAGACTTAGAGAAAACAGTACTTTACCACTCTCCTGCCTTTTCCATGGTTATTCTATTGGAAAAGAACGAGTTTTGGACAACTACCTTTCATTCTTGCCAAACTCTTTGCAGACCCCCGTGCAAGCTTTAGAAGAAGATTTTGGATGTTTTCTTTCCTGGCAGAGTTTCTCCTTGCAAGATATGGTGGAAAAGCTTTTTGCTGAGTGTAGAGCGGCAAGACACGCAGAAGACGCAGATACGCAGCTCTCCGAAGCTAAGTGCCGGTCCCGGGCTTCTTTCGGCACAAACCGCTCTCAGGAGCTCCCTGCGCTCGCCACAATGCTCTGTGTGCGAAGAAGCCGCTTCTTCGCCTCCGGGAGAATCGGCGAGCGGCAGCTTCCCAAAGGCGAAGATGCAAGCTGCAGCACACAGGCACAGTGTGGGCAGCCTTCAGACTTCGAGAAAACAGTACTTTACCACTCTCCTGCCTTTTCCATGGTTATTCTATTGGAAAAGAACGAGTTTTGGACAACTACCTTTCATTCTTGCCAAACTCTTTGCAGACCCCCGTGCAAGCTTTAGAACAAGATTTTGGATGTTTTCTTTCCTGGCAGAGTTTCTCCTTGCAAGATATGGTGGAAAAGCTTTTTGCTGAGTGTAGAGCGGCAAGACACGCAGAAGACGCAGATACGCAGCTCTCCGAAGCTAAGTGCCGGTCCCGGGCTTCTTTCGGCACAAACCGCTCTCAGGAGCTCCCTGCGCTCGCCACAATGCTCTGTGTGCGAAGAAGCCGCTTCTTTGCCTCCGGGAGAATCGGCGAGCGGCAGCTTCCCAAAGGCGAAGATGCAAGCTGCAGCACACAGGCACAGTGTGGGCAGCCTTCAGACTTAGAGAAAACAGTACTTTACCACTCTCCTGCCTTTTCCATGGTTATTCTATTGGAAAAGAACGAGTTTTGGACAACTACCTTTCATTCTTGCCAAACTCTTTGCAGACCCCCGTGCAAGCTTTAGAACAAGATTTTGGATGTTTTCTTTCCTGGCAGAGTTTCTCCTTGCAAGATATGGTGGAAAAGCTTTTTACTGAGTGTAGAGCGGCAAGACACGCAGAAGACGCAGATACGCAGCTCTCCGAAGCTAAGTGCCGGTCCCGGGCTTCTTTCGGCACAAACCGCTCTCAGGAGCTCCCTGCGCTCGCCACAATGCTCTGTGTGCGAAGAAGCCGCTTCTTCGCCTCCGGGAGAATCGGCGAGCGGCAGCTTCCCAAAGGCGAAGATGCAAGCTGCAGCACACAGGCACAGTGTGGGCAGCCTTCAGACTTAGAGAAAACAGTACTTTACCACTCTCCTGCCTTTTCCATGGTTATTCTATTGGAAAAGAACGAGTTTTGGACAACTACCTTTCATTCTTGCCAAACTCTTTGCAGACCCCCGTGCAAGCTTTAGAACAAGATTTTGGATGTTTTCTTTCCTGGCAGAGTTTCTCCTTGCAAGATATGGTGGAAAAGCTTTTTGCTGAGTGTAGAGCGGCAAGACACGCAGAAGACGCAGATACGCAGCTCTCCGAAGCTAAGTGCCGGTCCCGGGCTTCTTTCGGCACAAACCGCTCTCAGGAGCTCCCTGCGCTCGCCACAATGCTCTGTGTGCGAAGAAGCCGCTTCTTCGCCTCCGGGAGAATCGGCGAGCGGCAGCTTCCCAAAGGCGAAGATGCAAGCTGCAGCACACAGGCACAGTGTGGGCAGCCTTCAGACTTAGAGAAAACAGTACTTTACCACTCTCCTGCCTTTTCCATGGTTATTCTATTGGAAAAGAACGAGTTTTGGACAACTACCTTTCATTCTTGCCAAACTCTTTGCAGACCCCCGTGCAAGCTTTAGAACAAGATTTTGGATGTTTTCTTTCCTGGCAGAGTTTCTCCTTGCAAGATATGGTGGAAAAGCTTTTTGCTGAGTGTAGAGCGGCAAGACACGCAGAAGACGCAGATACGCAGCTCTCCGAAGCTAAGTGCCGGTCCCGGGCTTCTTTCGGCACAAACCGCTCTCAGGAGCTCCCTGCGCTCGCCACAATGCTCTGTGTGCGAAGAAGCCGCTTCTTTGCCTCCGGGAGAATCGGCGAGCGGCAGCTTCCCAAAGGCGAAGATGCAAGCTGCAGCACGCAGGCACAGTGTGGGCAGCCTTCAGACTTAGAGAAAACAGTACTTTACCACTCTCCTGCCTTTTCCATGGTTATTCTATTGGAAAAGAACGAGTTTTGGACAACTACCTTTCATTCTTGCCAAACTCTTTGCAGACCCCCGTGCAAGCTTTAGAACAAGATTTTGGATGTTTTCTTTCCTGGCAGAGTTTCTCCTTGCAAGATATGGTGGAAAAGCTTTTTACTGAGTGTAGAGCGGCAAGACACGCAGAAGACGCAGATACGCAGCTCTCCGAAGCTAAGTGCCGGTCCCGGGCTTCTTTCGGCACAAACCGCTCTCAGGAGCTCCCTGCGCTCGCCACAATGCTCTGTGTGCGAAGAAGCCGCTTCTTCGCCTCCGGGAGAATCGGCGAGCGGCAGCTTCCCAAAGGCGAAGATGCAAGCTGCAGCACACAGGCACAGTGTGGGCAGCCTTCAGACTTCGAGAAAACAGTACTTTACCACTCTCCTGCCTTTTCCATGGTTATTCTATTGGAAAAGAACGAGTTTTGGACAACTACCTTTCATTCTTGCCAAACTCTTTGCAGACCCCCGTGCAAGCTTTAGAACAAGATTTTGGATGTTTTCTTTCCTGGCAGAGTTTCTCCTTGCAAGATATGGTGGAAAAGCTTTTTGCTGAGTGTAGAGCGGCAAGACACGCAGAAGACGCAGATACGCAGCTCTCCGAAGCTAAGTGCCGGTCCCGGGCTTCTTTCGGCACAAACCGCTCTCAGGAGCTCCCTGCGCTCGCCACAATGCTCTGTGTGCGAAGAAGCCGCTTCTTCGCCTCCGGGAGAATCGGCGAGCGGCAGCTTCCCAAAGGCGAAGATGCAAGCTGCAGCACGCAGGCACAGTGTGGGCAGCCTTCAGACTTAGAGAAAACAGTACTTTACCACTCTCCTGCCTTTTTCATGGTTATTCTATTGGAAAAGAACGAGTTTTGGACAACTACCTTTCATTCTTGCCAAACGCTTTGCAGACCCCCTTGCAAGCTTTAGAACAAGATTTTGGATGTTTTCTTTCCTGGCAGAGTTTCTCCTTGCAAGATATGGTGGAAAAGCTTTTTGCTGAGTGTAGAGCGGCAAGACACGCAGAAGACGCAGATACGCAGCTCTCCGAAGCTAAGTGCCGGTCCCGGGCTTCTTTCGGCACAAACCGCTCTCAGGAGCTCCCTGCGCTCGCCACAATGCTCTGTGTGCGAAGAAGCCGCTTCTTCGCCTCCGGGAGAATCGGCGAGCGGCAGCTTCCCAAAGGCGAAGATGCAAGCTGCAGCACACAGGCACAGTGTGGGCAGCATTCAGACTTAGAGAAAACAGTACTTTACCACTCTCCTGCCTTTTCCATGGTTATTCTATTGGAAAAGAACGAGTTTTGGACAACTACCTTTCATTCTTGCCAAACTCTTTGCAGACCCCCGTGCAAGCTTTAGAACAAGATTTTGGATGTTTTCTTTCCTGGCAGAGTTTCTCCTTGCAAGATATGGTGGAAAAGCTTTTTGCTGAGTGTAGAGCGGCAAGACACGCAGAAGACGCAGATACGCAGCTCTCCGAAGCTAAGTGCCGGTCCCGGGCTTCTTTCGGCACAAACCGCTCTCAGGAGCTCCCTGCGCTCGCCACAATGCTCTGTGTGCGAAGAAGCCGCTTCTTTGCCTCCGGGAGAATCGGCGAGCGGCAGCTTCCCAAAGGCGAAGATGCAAGCTGCAGCACGCAGGCACAGTGTGGGCAGCCTTCAGACTTAGAGAAAACAGTACTTTACCACTCTCCTGCCTTTTCCATGGTTATTCTATTGGAAAAGAACGAGTTTTGGACAACTACCTTTCATTCTTGCCAAACTCTTTGCAGACCCCCGTGCAAGCTTTAGAAGAAGATTTTGGATGTTTTCTTTCCTGGCAGAGTTTCTCCTTGCAAGATATGGTGGAAAAGCTTTTTGCTGAGTGTAGAGCGGCAAGACACGCAGAAGACGCAGATACGCAGCTCTCCGAAGCTAAGTGCCGGTCCCGGGCTTCTTTCGGCACAAACCGCTCTCAGGAGCTCCCTGCGCTCGCCACAATGCTCTGTGTGCGAAGAAGCCGCTTCTTCGCCTCCTGGAGAATCGGCGAGCGGCAGCTTCCCAAAGGCGAAGATGCAAGCTGCAGCACACAGGCACAGTGTGGGCAGCCTTCAAACTTAGAGAAAACAGTACTTTACCACTCTCCTGCCTTTTCCATGGTTATTCTATTGGAAAAGAACGAGTTTTGGACAACTACCTTTCATTCTTGCCAAACTCTTTGCAGACCCCCGTGCAAGCTTTAGAACAAGGTTTTGGATGTTTTCTTTCCTGGCAGAGTTTCTCCTTGCAAGTTATGGTGGAAAAGCTTTTTACTGAGTGTAGAGCGGCAAGACACGCAGAAGACGCAGATACGCAGCTCTCCGAAGCTAAGTGCCGGTCCCGGGCTTCTTTCGGCACAAACCGCTCTCAGGAGCTCCCTGCGCTCGCCACAATGCTCTGTGTGCGAAGAAGCCGCTTCTTCGCCTCCGGGAGAATCGGCGAGCGGCAGCTTCCCAAAGGCGAAGATGCAAGCTGCAGCACACAGGCACAGTGTGGGCAGCATTCAGACTTAGAGAAAACAGTACTTTACCACTCTCCTGCCTTTTCCATGGTTATTCTATTGGAAAAGAACGAGTTTTGGACAACTACCTTTCATTCTTGCCAAACTCTTTGCAGACCCCCGTGCAAGCTTTAGAACAAGATTTTGGATGTTTTCTTTCCTGGCAGAGTTTCTCCTTGCAAGATATGGTGGAAAAGCTTTTTGCTGAGTGTAGAGCGGCAAGACACGCAGAAGACGCAGATACGCAGCTCTCCGAAGCTAAGTGCCGGTCCCGGGCTTCTTTCGGCACAAACCGCTCTCAGGAGCTCCCTGCGCTCGCCACAATGCTCTGTGTGCGAAGAAGCCGCTTCTTCGCCTCCGGGAGAATCGGCGAGCGGCAGCTTCCCAAAGGCGAAGATGCAAGCTGCAGCACGCAGGCACAGTGTGGGCAGCCTTCAGACTTAGAGAAAACAGTACTTTACCACTCTCCTGCCTTTTCCATGGTTATTCTATTGGAAAAGAACGAGTTTTGGACAACTACCTTTCATTCTTGCCAAACGCTTTGCAGACCCCCGTGCAAGCTTTAGAACAAGATTTTGGATGTTTTCTTTCCTGGCAGAGTTTCTCCTTGCAAGATATGGTGGAAAAGCTTTTTGCTGAGTGTAGAGCGGCAAGACACGCAGAAGACGCAGATACGCAGCTCTCCGAAGCTAAGTGCCGGTCCCGGGCTTCTTTCGGCACAAACCGCTCTCAGGAGCTCCCTGCGCTCGCCACAATGCTCTGTGTGCGAAGAAGCCGCTTCTTCGCCTCCGGGAGAATCGGCGAGCGGCAGCTTCCCAAAGGCGAAGATGCAAGCTGCAGCACACAGGCACAGTGTGGGCAGCCTTCAGACTTAGAGAAAACAGTACTTTACCACTCTCCTGCCTTTTCCATGGTTATTCTATTGGAAAAGAACGAGTTTTGGACAACTACCTTTCATTCTTGCCAAACTCTTTGCAGACCCCCGTGCAAGCTTTAGAACAAGATTTTGGATGTTTTCTTTCCTGGCAGAGTTTCTCCTTGCAAGATATGGTGGAAAAGCTTTTTGCTGAGTGTAGAGCGGCAAGACACGCAGAAGACGCAGATACGCAGCTCTCCGAAGCTAAGTGCCGGTCCCGGGCTTCTTTCGGCACAAACCGCTCTCAGGAGCTCCCTGCGCTCGCCACAATGCTCTGTGTGCGAAGAAGCCGCTTCTTCGCCTCCGGGAGAATCGGCGAGCGGCAGCTTCCCAAAGGCGAAGATGCAAGCTGCAGCACGCAGGCACAGTGTGGGCAGCCTTCAGACTTAGAGAAAACAGTACTTTACCACTCTCCTGCCTTTTCCATGGTTATTCTATTGGAAAAGAACGAGTTTTGGACAACTACCTTTCATTCTTGCCAAACGCTTTGCAGACCCCCTTGCAAGCTTTAGAACAAGATTTTGGATGTTTTCTTTCCTGGCAGAGTTTCTCCTTGCAAGATATGGTGGAAAAGCTTTTTGCTGAGTGTAGAGCGGCAAGACACGCAGAAGACGCAGATACGCAGCTCTCCGAAGCTAAGTGCCGGTCCCGGGCTTCTTTCGGCACAAACCGCTCTCAGGAGCTCCCTGCGCTCGCCACAATGCTCTGTGTGCGAAGAAGCCGCTTCTTCGCCTCCGGGAGAATCGGCGAGCGGCAGCTTCCCAAAGGCGAAGATGCAAGCTGCAGCACGCAGGCACAGTGTGGGCAGCCTTCAGACTTAGAGAAAACAGTACTTTACCACTCTCCTGCCTTTTCCATGGTTATTCTATTGGAAAAGAACGAGTTTTGGACAACTACCTTTCATTCTTGCCAAACGCTTTGCAGACCCCCGTGCAAGCTTTAGAACAAGATTTTGGATGTTTTCTTTCCTGGCAGAGTTTCTCCTTGCAAGATATGGTGGAAAAGCTTTTTGCTGAGTGTAGAGCGGCAAGACACGCAGAAGACGCAGATACGCAGCTCTCCGAAGCTAAGTGCCGGTCCCGGGCTTCTTTCGGCACAAACCGCTCTCAGGAGCTCCCTGCGCTCGCCACAATGCTCTGTGTGCGAAGAAGCCGCTTCTTCGCCTCCGGGAGAATCGGCGAGCGGCAGCTTCCCAAAGGCGAAGATGCAAGCTGCAGCACGCAGGCACAGTGTGGGCAGCCTTCAGACTTAGAGAAAACAGTACTTTACCACTCTCCTGCCTTTTCCATGGTTATTCTATTGGAAAAGAACGAGTTTTGGACAACTACCTTTCATTCTTGCCAAACTCTTTGCAGACCCCCGTGCAAGCTTTAGAAGAAGATTTTGGATGTTTTCTTTCCTGGCAGAGTTTCTCCTTGCAAGATATGGTGGAAAAGCTTTTTGCTGAGTGTAGAGCGGCAAGACACGCAGAAGACGCAGATACGCAGCTCTCCGAAGCTAAGTGCCGGTCCCGGGCTTCTTTCGGCACAAACCGCTCTCAGGAGCTCCCTGCGCTCGCCACAATGCTCTGTGTGCGAAGAAGCCGCTTCTTCGCCTCCGGGAGAATCGGCGAGCGGCAGCTTCCCAAAGGCGAAGATGCAAGCTGCAGCACACAGGCACAGTGTGGGCAGCCTTCAGACTTCGAGAAAACAGTACTTTACCACTCTCCTGCCTTTTCCATGGTTATTCTATTGGAAAAGAACGAGTTTTGGACAACTACCTTTCATTCTTGCCAAACTCTTTGCAGACCCCCGTGCAAGCTTTAGAACAAGATTTTGGATGTTTTCTTTCCTGGCAGAGTTTCTCCTTGCAAGATATGGTGGAAAAGCTTTTTGCTGAGTGTAGAGCGGCAAGACACGCAGAAGACGCAGATACGCAGCTCTCCGAAGCTAAGTGCCGGTCCCGGGCTTCTTTCGGCACAAACCGCTCTCAGGAGCTCCCTGCGCTCGCCACAATGCTCTGTGTGCGAAGAAGCCGCTTCTTTGCCTCCGGGAGAATCGGCGAGCGGCAGCTTCCCAAAGGCGAAGATGCAAGCTGCAGCACACAGGCACAGTGTGGGCAGCCTTCAGACTTAGAGAAAACAGTACTTTACCACTCTCCTGCCTTTTCCATGGTTATTCTATTGGAAAAGAACGAGTTTTGGACAACTACCTTTCATTCTTGCCAAACTCTTTGCAGACCCCCGTGCAAGCTTTAGAACAAGATTTTGGATGTTTTCTTTCCTGGCAGAGTTTCTCCTTGCAAGATATGGTGGAAAAGCTTTTTACTGAGTGTAGAGCGGCAAGACACGCAGAAGACGCAGATACGCAGCTCTCCGAAGCTAAGTGCCGGTCCCGGGCTTCTTTCGGCACAAACCGCTCTCAGGAGCTCCCTGCGCTCGCCACAATGCTCTGTGTGCGAAGAAGCCGCTTCTTCGCCTCCGGGAGAATCGGCGAGCGGCAGCTTCCCAAAGGCGAAGATGCAAGCTGCAGCACACAGGCACAGTGTGGGCAGCCTTCAGACTTAGAGAAAACAGTACTTTACCACTCTCCTGCCTTTTCCATGGTTATTCTATTGGAAAAGAACGAGTTTTGGACAACTACCTTTCATTCTTGCCAAACTCTTTGCAGACCCCCTTGCAAGCTTTAGAACAAGATTTTGGATGTTTTCTTTCCTGGCAGAGTTTCTCCTTGCAAGATATGGTGGAAAAGCTTTTTGCTGAGTGTAGAGCGGCAAGACACGCAGAAGACGCAGATACGCAGCTCTCCGAAGCTAAGTGCCGGTCCCGGGCTTCTTTCGGCACAAACCGCTCTCAGGAGCTCCCTGCGCTCGCCACAATGCTCTGTGTGCGAAGAAGCCGCTTCTTCGCCTCCGGGAGAATCGGCGAGCGGCAGCTTCCCAAAGGCGAAGATGCAAGCTGCAGCACACAGGCACAGTGTGGGCAGCCTTCAGACTTCGAGAAAACAGTACTTTACCACTCTCCTGCCTTTTCCATGGTTATTCTATTGGAAAAGAACGAGTTTTGGACAACTACCTTTCATTCTTGCCAAACTCTTTGCAGACCCCCGTGCAAGCTTTAGAACAAGATTTTGGATGTTTTCTTTCCTGGCAGAGTTTCTCCTTGCAAGATATGGTGGAAAAGCTTTTTGCTGAGTGTAGAGCGGCAAGACACGCAGAAGACGCAGATACGCAGCTCTCCGAAGCTAAGTGCCGGTCCCGGGCTTCTTTCGGCACAAACCGCTCTCAGGAGCTCCCTGCGCTCGCCACAATGCTCTGTGTGCGAAGAAGCCGCTTCTTTGCCTCCGGGAGAATCGGCGAGCGGCAGCTTCCCAAAGGCGAAGATGCAAGCTGCAGCACGCAGGCACAGTGTGGGCAGCCTTCAGACTTAGAGAAAACAGTACTTTACCACTCTCCTGCCTTTTCCATGGTTATTCTATTGGAAAAGAACGAGTTTTGGACAACTACCTTTCATTCTTGCCAAACTCTTTGCAGACCCCCGTGCAAGCTTTAGAACAAGATTTTGGATGTTTTCTTTCCTGGCAGAGTTTCTCCTTGCAAGATATGGTGGAAAAGCTTTTTACTGAGTGTAGAGCGGCAAGACACGCAGAAGACGCAGATACGCAGCTCTCCGAAGCTAAGTGCCGGTCCCGGGCTTCTTTCGGCACAAACCGCTCTCAGGAGCTCCCTGCGCTCGCCACAATGCTCTGTGTGCGAAGAAGCCGCTTCTTCGCCTCCGGGAGAATCGGCGAGCGGCAGCTTCCCAAAGGCGAAGATGCAAGCTGCAGCACACAGGCACAGTGTGGGCAGCCTTCAGACTTAGAGAAAACAGTACTTTACCACTCTCCTGCCTTTTCCATGGTTATTCTATTGGAAAAGAACGAGTTTTGGACAACTACCTTTCATTCTTGCCAAACTCTTTGCAGACCCCCGTGCAAGCTTTAGAACAAGATTTTGGATGTTTTCTTTCCTGGCAGAGTTTCTCCTTGCAAGATATGGTGGAAAAGCTTTTTGCTGAGTGTAGAGCGGCAAGACACGCAGAAGACGCAGATACGCAGCTCTCCGAAGCTAAGTGCCGGTCCCGGGCTTCTTTCGGCACAAACCGCTCTCAGGAGCTCCCTGCGCTCGCCACAATGCTCTGTGTGCGAAGAAGCCGCTTCTTCGCCTCCGGGAGAATCGGCGAGCGGCAGCTTCCCAAAGGCGAAGATGCAAGCTGCAGCACGCAGGCACAGTGTGGGCAGCATTCAGACTTAGAGAAAACAGTACTTTACCACTCTCCTGCCTTTTTCATGGTTATTCTATTGGAAAAGAACGAGTTTTGGACAACTACCTTTCATTCTTGCCAAACGCTTTGCAGACCCCCTTGCAAGCTTTAGAACAAGATTTTGGATGTTTTCTTTCCTGGCAGAGTTTCTCCTTGCAAGATATGGTGGAAAAGCTTTTTGCTGAGTGTAGAGCGGCAAGACACGCAGAAGACGCAGATACGCAGCTCTCCGAAGCTAAGTGCCGGTCCCGGGCTTCTTTCGGCACAAACCGCTCTCAGGAGCTCCCTGCGCTCGCCACAATGCTCTGTGTGCGAAGAAGCCGCTTCTTCGCCTCCGGGAGAATCGGCGAGCGGCAGCTTCCCAAAGGCGAAGATGCAAGCTGCAGCACACAGGCACAGTGTGGGCAGCATTCAGACTTAGAGAAAACAGTACTTTACCACTCTCCTGCCTTTTCCATGGTTATTCTATTGGAAAAGAACGAGTTTTGGACAACTACCTTTCATTCTTGCCAAACTCTTTGCAGACCCCCGTGCAAGCTTTAGAACAAGATTTTGGATGTTTTCTTTCCTGGCAGAGTTTCTCCTTGCAAGATATGGTGGAAAAGCTTTTTGCTGAGTGTAGAGCGGCAAGACACGCAGAAGACGCAGATACGCAGCTCTCCGAAGCTAAGTGCCGGTCCCGGGCTTCTTTCGGCACAAACCGCTCTCAGGAGCTCCCTGCGCTCGCCACAATGCTCTGTGTGCGAAGAAGCCGCTTCTTTGCCTCCGGGAGAATCGGCGAGCGGCAGCTTCCCAAAGGCGAAGATGCAAGCTGCAGCACGCAGGCACAGTGTGGGCAGCCTTCAGACTTAGAGAAAACAGTACTTTACCACTCTCCTGCCTTTTCCATGGTTATTCTATTGGAAAAGAACGAGTTTTGGACAACTACCTTTCATTCTTGCCAAACTCTTTGCAGACCCCCGTGCAAGCTTTAGAAGAAGATTTTGGATGTTTTCTTTCCTGGCAGAGTTTCTCCTTGCAAGATATGGTGGAAAAGCTTTTTGCTGAGTGTAGAGCGGCAAGACACGCAGAAGACGCAGATACGCAGCTCTCCGAAGCTAAGTGCCGGTCCCGGGCTTCTTTCGGCACAAACCGCTCTCAGGAGCTCCCTGCGCTCGCCACAATGCTCTGTGTGCGAAGAAGCCGCTTCTTCGCCTCCTGGAGAATCGGCGAGCGGCAGCTTCCCAAAGGCGAAGATGCAAGCTGCAGCACACAGGCACAGTGTGGGCAGCCTTCAAACTTAGAGAAAACAGTACTTTACCACTCTCCTGCCTTTTCCATGGTTATTCTATTGGAAAAGAACGAGTTTTGGACAACTACCTTTCATTCTTGCCAAACTCTTTGCAGACCCCCGTGCAAGCTTTAGAACAAGGTTTTGGATGTTTTCTTTCCTGGCAGAGTTTCTCCTTGCAAGTTATGGTGGAAAAGCTTTTTACTGAGTGTAGAGCGGCAAGACACGCAGAAGACGCAGATACGCAGCTCTCCGAAGCTAAGTGCCGGTCCCGGGCTTCTTTCGGCACAAACCGCTCTCCGGAGCTCCCTGCGCTCGCCACAATGCTCTGTGTGCGAAGAAGCCGCTTCTTCGCCTCCGGGAGAATCGGCGAGCGGCAGCTTCCCAAAGGCGAAGATGCAAGCTGCAGCACACAGGCACAGTGTGGGCAGCCTTCAGACTTCGAGAAAACAGTACTTTACCACTCTCCTGCCTTTTCCATGGTTATTCTATTGGAAAAGAACGAGTTTTGGACAACTACCTTTCATTCTTGCCAAACTCTTTGCAGACCCCCGTGCAAGCTTTAGAACAAGATTTTGGATGTTTTCTTTCCTGGCAGAGTTTCTCCTTGCAAGATATGGTGGAAAAGCTTTTTGCTGAGTGTAGAGCGGCAAGACACGCAGAAGACGCAGATACGCAGCTCTCCGAAGCTAAGTGCCGGTCCCGGGCTTCTTTCGGCACAAACCGCTCTCAGGAGCTCCCTGCGCTCGCCACAATGCTCTGTGTGCGAAGAAGCCGCTTCTTCGCCTGCGGGAGAATCGCTGAGCGGCAGCTTCCCAAAGGCGAAGATGCAAGCTGCAGCACACAGGCACAGTGTGGGCAGCCTTCAGACTTCGAGAAAACAGTACTTTACCACTCTCCTGCCTTTTCCATGGTTATTCTATTGGAAAAGAACGAGTTTTGGACAACTACCTTTCATTCTTGCCAAACTCTTTGCAGACCCCCGTGCAAGCTTTAGAACAAGATTTTGGATGTTTTCTTTCCTGGCAGAGTTTCTCCTTGCAAGATATGGTGGAAAAGCTTTTTGCTGAGTGTAGAGCGGCAAGACACGCAGAAGACGCAGATACGCAGCTCTCCGAAGCTAAGTGCCGGTCCCGGGCTTCTTTCGGCACA
Organism: Molothrus aeneus; assembly: GCF_037042795.1. Classification (NCBI taxonomy): domain Eukaryota; kingdom Metazoa; phylum Chordata; class Aves; order Passeriformes; family Icteridae; genus Molothrus; species Molothrus aeneus. The sequence continues at coordinate 174,140 of NW_027098838.1, forward strand.
AACCGCTCTCAGGAGCTCCCTGCGCTCGCCACAATGCTCTGTGTGCGAAGAAGCCGCTTCTTTACCTCCGGGAGAATCGGCGAGCGGCAGCTTCCCAAAGGCGAAGATGCAAGCTGCAGCACGCAGGCACAGTGTGGGCAGCCTTCAGACTTAGAGAAAACAGTACTTTACCACTCTCCTGCCTTTTCCATGGTTATTCTATTGGAAAAGAACGAGTTTTGGACAACTACCTTTCATTCTTGCCAAACTCTTTGCAGACCCCCGTGCAAGCTTTAGAAGAAGATTTTGGATGTTTTCTTTCCTGGCAGAGTTTCTCCTTGCAAGATATGGTGGAAAAGCTTTTTGCTGAGTGTAGAGCGGCAAGACACGCAGAAGACGCAGATACGCAGCTCTCCGAAGCTAAGTGCCGGTCCCGGGCTTCTTTCGGCACAAACCGCTCTCAGGAGCTCCCTGCGCTCGCCACAATGCTCTGTGTGCGAAGAAGCCGCTTCTTCGCCTCCTGGAGAATCGGCGAGCGGCAGCTTCCCAAAGGCGAAGATGCAAGCTGCAGCACACAGGCACAGTGTGGGCAGCCTTCAGACTTCGAGAAAACAGTACTTTACCACTCTCCTGCCTTTTCCATGGTTATTCTATTGGAAAAGAACGAGTTTTGGACAACTACCTTTCATTCTTGCCAAACTCTTTGCAGACCCCCGTGCAAGCTTTAGAACAAGATTTTGGATGTTTTCTTTCCTGGCAGAGTTTCTCCTTGCAAGATATGGTGGAAAAGCTTTTTGCTGAGTGTAGAGCGGCAAGACACGCAGAAGACGCAGATACGCAGCTCTCCGAAGCTAAGTGCCGGTCCCGGGCTTCTTTCGGCACAAACCGCTCTCAGGAGCTCCCTGCGCTCGCCACAATGCTCTGTGTGCGAAGAAGCCGCTTCTTCGCCTCCTGGAGAATCGGCGAGCGGCAGCTTCCCAAAGGCGAAGATGCAAGCTGCAGCACACAGGCACAGTGTGGGCAGCCTTCAGACTTAGAGAAAACAGTACTTTACCACTCTCCTGCCTTTTCCATGGTTATTCTATTGGAAAAGAACGAGTTTTGGACAACTACCTTTCATTCTTGCCAAACGCTTTGCAGACCCCCTTGCAAGCTTTAGAACAAGATTTTGGATGTTTTCTTTCCTGGCAGAGTTTCTCCTTGCAAGATATGGTGGAAAAGCTTTTTGCTGAGTGTAGAGCGGCAAGACACGCAGAAGACGCAGATACGCAGCTCTCCGAAGCTAAGTGCCGGTCCCGGGCTTCTTTCGGCACAAACCGCTCTCAGGAGCTCCCTGCGCTCGCCACAATGCTCTGTGTGCGAAGAAGCCGCTTCTTCGCCTCCGGGAGAATCGGCGAGCGGCAGCTTCCCAAAGGCGAAGATGCAAGCTGCAGCACACAGGCACAGTGTGGGCAGCCTTCAGACTTCGAGAAAACAGTACTTTACCACTCTCCTGCCTTTTCCATGGTTATTCTATTGGAAAAGAACGAGTTTTGGACAACTACCTTTCATTCTTGCCAAACTCTTTGCAGACCCCCGTGCAAGCTTTAGAAGAAGATTTTGGATGTTTTCTTTCCTGGCAGAGTTTCTCCTTGCAAGATATGGTGGAAAAGCTTTTTGCTGAGTGTAGAGCGGCAAGACACGCAGAAGACGCAGATACGCAGCTCTCCGAAGCTAAGTGCCGGTCCCGGGCTTCTTTCGGCACAAACCGCTCTCAGGAGCTCCCTGCGCTCGCCACAATGCTCTGTGTGCGAAGAAGCCGCTTCTTCGCCTCCGGGAGAATCGGCGAGCGGCAGCTTCCCAAAGGCGAAGATGCAAGCTGCAGCACACAGGCACAGTGTGGGCAGCCTTCAGACTTAGAGAAAACAGTACTTTACCACTCTCCTGCCTTTTCCATGGTTATTCTATTGGAAAAGAACGAGTTTTGGACAACTACCTTTCATTCTTGCCAAACTCTTTGCAGACCCCCGTGCAAGCTTTAGAACAAGATTTTGGATGTTTTCTTTCCTGGCAGAGTTTCTCCTTGCAAGATATGGTGGAAAAGCTTTTTGCTGAGTGTAGAGCGGCAAGACACGCAGAAGACGCAGATACGCAGCTCTCCGAAGCTAAGTGCCGGTCCCGGGCTTCTTTCGGCACAAACCGCTCTCAGGAGCTCCCTGCGCTCGCCACAATGCTCTGTGTGCGAAGAAGCCGCTTCTTTGCCTCCGGGAGAATCGGCGAGCGGCAGCTTCCCAAAGGCGAAGATGCAAGCTGCAGCACGCAGGCACAGTGTGGGCAGCCTTCAGACTTAGAGAAAACAGTACTTTACCACTCTCCTGCCTTTTCCATGGTTATTCTATTGGAAAAGAACGAGTTTTGGACAACTACCTTTCATTCTTGCCAAACTCTTTGCAGACCCCCGTGCAAGCTTTAGAACAAGATTTTGGATGTTTTCTTTCCTGGCAGAGTTTCTCCTTGCAAGATATGGTGGAAAAGCTTTTTGCTGAGTGTAGAGCGGCAAGACACGCAGAAGACGCAGATACGCAGCTCTCCGAAGCTAAGTGCCGGTCCCGGGCTTCTTTCGGCACAAACCGCTCTCAGGAGCTCCCTGCGCTCGCCACAATGCTCTGTGTGCGAAGAAGCCGCTTCTTCGCCTCCTGGAGAATCGGCGAGCGGCAGCTTCCCAAAGGCGAAGATGCAAGCTGCAGCACACAGGCACAGTGTGGGCAGCCTTCAAACTTAGAGAAAACAGTACTTTACCACTCTCCTGCCTTTTCCATGGTTATTCTATTGGAAAAGAACGAGTTTTGGACAACTACCTTTCATTCTTGCCAAACTCTTTGCAGACCCCCGTGCAAGCTTTAGAAGAAGATTTTGGATGTTTTCTTTCCTGGCAGAGTTTCTCCTTGCAAGATATGGTGGAAAAGCTTTTTGCTGAGTGTAGAGCGGCAAGACACGCAGAAGACGCAGATACGCAGCTCTCCGAAGCTAAGTGCCGGTCCCGGGCTTCTTTCGGCACAAACCGCTCTCAGGAGCTCCCTGCGCTCGCCACAATGCTCTGTGTGCGAAGAAGCCGCTTCTTCGCCTCCGGGAGAATCGGCGAGCGGCAGCTTCCCAAAGGCGAAGATGCAAGCTGCAGCACACAGGCACAGTGTGGGCAGCCTTCAGACTTAGAGAAAACAGTACTTTACCACTCTCCTGCCTTTTCCATGGTTATTCTATTGGAAAAGAACGAGTTTTGGACAACTACCTTTCATTCTTGCCAAACTCTTTGCAGACCCCCGTGCAAGCTTTAGAACAAGATTTTGGATGTTTTCTTTCCTGGCAGAGTTTCTCCTTGCAAGATATGGTGGAAAAGCTTTTTGCTGAGTGTAGAGCGGCAAGACACGCAGAAGACGCAGATACGCAGCTCTCCGAAGCTAAGTGCCGGTCCCGGGCTTCTTTCGGCACAAACCGCTCTCAGGAGCTCCCTGCGCTCGCCACAATGCTCTGTGTGCGAAGAAGCCGCTTCTTCGCCTCCGGGAGAATCGGCGAGCGGCAGCTTCCCAAAGGCGAAGATGCAAGCTGCAGCACACAGGCACAGTGTGGGCAGCATTCAGACTTAGAGAAAACAGTACTTTACCACTCTCCTGCCTTTTCCATGGTTATTCTATTGGAAAAGAACGAGTTTTGGACAACTACCTTTCATTCTTGCCAAACTCTTTGCAGACCCCCGTGCAAGCTTTAGAAGAAGATTTTGGATGTTTTCTTTCCTGGCAGAGTTTCTCCTTGCAAGATATGGTGGAAAAGCTTTTTGCTGAGTGTAGAGCGGCAAGACACGCAGAAGACGCAGATACGCAGCTCTCCGAAGCTAAGTGCCGGTCCCGGGCTTCTTTCGGCACAAACCGCTCTCAGGAGCTCCCTGCGCTCGCCACAATGCTCTGTGTGCGAAGAAGCCGCTTCTTCGCCTCCGGGAGAATCGGCGAGCGGCAGCTTCCCAAAGGCGAAGATGCAAGCTGCAGCACGCAGGCACAGTGTGGGCAGCCTTCAGACTTAGAGAAAACAGTACTTTACCACTCTCCTGCCTTTTCCATGGTTATTCTATTGGAAAAGAACGAGTTTTGGACAACTACCTTTCATTCTTGCCAAACTCTTTGCAGACCCCCGTGCAAGCTTTAGAACAAGATTTTGGATGTTTTCTTTCCTGGCAGAGTTTCTCCTTGCAAGATATGGTGGAAAAGCTTTTTGCTGAGTGTAGAGCGGCAAGACACGCAGAAGACGCAGATACGCAGCTCTCCGAAGCTAAGTGCCGGTCCCGGGCTTCTTTCGGCACAAACCGCTCTCAGGAGCTCCCTGCGCTCGCCACAATGCTCTGTGTGCGAAGAAGCCGCTTCTTCGCCTCCTGGAGAATCGGCGAGCGGCAGCTTCCCAAAGGCGAAGATGCAAGCTGCAGCACACAGGCACAGTGTGGGCAGCCTTCAGACTTAGAGAAAACAGTACTTTACCACTCTCCTGCCTTTTCCATGGTTATTCTATTGGAAAAGAACGAGTTTTGGACAACTACCTTTCATTCTTGCCAAACGCTTTGCAGACCCCCTTGCAAGCTTTAGAACAAGATTTTGGATGTTTTCTTTCCTGGCAGAGTTTCTCCTTGCAAGATATGGTGGAAAAGCTTTTTGCTGAGTGTAGAGCGGCAAGACACGCAGAAGACGCAGATACGCAGCTCTCCGAAGCTAAGTGCCGGTCCCGGGCTTCTTTCGGCACAAACCGCTCTCAGCAGCTCCCTGCGCTCGCCACAATGCTCTGTGTGCGAAGAAGCCGCTTCTTCGCCTCCGGGAGAATCGGCGAGCGGCAGCTTCCCAAAGGCGAAGATGCAAGCTGCAGCACACAGGCACAGTGTGGGCAGCCTTCAGACTTAGAGAAAACAGTACTTTACCACTCTCCTGCCTTTTCCATGGTTATTCTATTGGAAAAGAACGAGTTTTGGACAACTACCTTTCATTCTTGCCAAACTCTTTGCAGACCCCCGTGCAAGCTTTAGAACAAGATTTTGCATGTTTTCTTTCCTGGCAGAGTTTCTCCTTGCAAGATATGGTGGAAAAGCTTTTTGCTGAGTGTAGAGCGGCAAGACACGCAGAAGACGCAGATACGCAGCTCTCCGAAGCTAAGTGCCGGTCCCGGGCTTCTTTCGGCACAAACCGCTCTCAGGAGCTCCCTGCGCTCGCCACAATGCTCTGTGTGCGAAGAAGCCGCTTCTTCGCCTCCGGGAGAATCGGCGAGCGGCAGCTTCCCAAAGGCGAAGATGCAAGCTGCAGCACACAGGCACAGTGTGGGCAGCCTTCAGACTTAGAGAAAACAGTACTTTACCACTCTCCTGCCTTTTCCATGGTTATTCTATTGGAAAAGAACGAGTTTTGGACAACTACCTTTCATTCTTGCCAAACTCTTTGCAGACCCCCGTGCAAGCTTTAGAACAAGATTTTGGATGTTTTCTTTCCTGGCAGAGTTTCTCCTTGCAAGATATGGTGGAAAAGCTTTTTGCTGAGTGTAGAGCGGCAAGACACGCAGAAGACGCAGATACGCAGCTCTCCGAAGCTAAGTGCCGGTCCCGGGCTTCTTTCGGCACAAACCGCTCTCAGGAGCTCCCTGCGCTCGCCACAATGCTCTGTGTGCGAAGAAGCCGCTTCTTTGCCTCCGGGAGAATCGGCGAGCGGCAGCTTCCCAAAGGCGAAGATGCAAGCTGCAGCACGCAGGCACAGTGTGGGCAGCCTTCAGACTTAGAGAAAACAGTACTTTACCACTCTCCTGCCTTTTCCATGGTTATTCTATTGGAAAAGAACGAGTTTTGGACAACTACCTTTCATTCTTGCCAAACTCTTTGCAGACCCCCGTGCAAGCTTTAGAACAAGATTTTGGATGTTTTCTTTCCTGGCAGAGTTTCTCCTTGCAAGATATGGTGGAAAAGCTTTTTGCTGAGTGTAGAGCGGCAAGACACGCAGAAGACGCAGATACGCAGCTCTCCGAAGCTAAGTGCCGGTCCCGGGCTTCTTTCGGCACAAACCGCTCTCAGGAGCTCCCTGCGCTCGCCACAATGCTCTGTGTGCGAAGAAGCCGCTTCTTCGCCTCCTGGAGAATCGGCGAGCGGCAGCTTCCCAAAGGCGAAGATGCAAGCTGCAGCACACAGGCACAGTGTGGGCAGCCTTCAAACTTAGAGAAAACAGTACTTTACCACTCTCCTGCCTTTTCCATGGTTATTCTATTGGAAAAGAACGAGTTTTGGACAACTACCTTTCATTCTTGCCAAACTCTTTGCAGACCCCCGTGCAAGCTTTAGAAGAAGATTTTGGATGTTTTCTTTCCTGGCAGAGTTTCTCCTTGCAAGATATGGTGGAAAAGCTTTTTACTGAGTGTAGAGCGGCAAGACACGCAGAAGACGCAGATACGCAGCTCTCCGAAGCTAAGTGCCGGTCCCGGGCTTCTTTCGGCACAAACCGCTCTCAGGAGCTCCCTGCGCTCGCCACAATGCTCTGTGTGCGAAGAAGCCGCTTCTTCGCCTCCGGGAGAATCGGCGAGCGGCAGCTTCCCAAAGGCGAAGATGCAAGCTGCAGCACACAGGCACAGTGTGGGCAGCCTTCAGACTTAGAGAAAACAGTACTTTACCACTCTCCTGCCTTTTCCATGGTTATTCTATTGGAAAAGAACGAGTTTTGGACAACTACCTTTCATTCTTGCCAAACTCTTTGCAGACCCCCGTGCAAGCTTTAGAAGAAGATTTTGGATGTTTTCTTTCCTGGCAGAGTTTCTCCTTGCAAGATATGGTGGAAAAGCTTTTTGCTGAGTGTAGAGCGGCAAGACACGCAGAAGACGCAGATACGCAGCTCTCCGAAGCTAAGTGCCGGTCCCGGGCTTCTTTCGGCACAAACCGCTCTCAGGAGCTCCCTGCGCTCGCCACAATGCTCTGTGTGCGAAGAAGCCGCTTCTTCGCCTCCGGGAGAATCGGCGAGCGGCAGCTTCCCAAAGGCGAAGATGCAAGCTGCAGCACACAGGCACAGTGTGGGCAGCCTTCAGACTTAGAGAAAACAGTACTTTACCACTCTCCTGCCTTTTCCATGGTTCTTCTATTGGAAAAGAACGAGTTTTGGACAACTACCTTTCATTCTTGCCAAACTCTTTGCAGACCCCCGTGCAAGCTTTAGAACAAGATTTTGGATGTTTTCTTTCCTGGCAGAGTTTCTCCTTGCAAGATATGGTGGAAAAGCTTTTTGCTGAGTGTAGAGCGGCAAGACACGCAGAAGACGCAGATACGCAGCTCTCCGAAGCTAAGTGCCGGTCCCGGGCTTCTTTCGGCACAAACCGCTCTCAGGAGCTCCCTGCGCTCGCCACAATGCTCTGTGTGCGAAGAAGCCGCTTCTTCGCCTCCTGGAGAATCGGCGAGCAGCAGCTTCCCAAAGGCGAAGATGCAAGCTGCAGCACACAGGCACAGTGTGGGCAGCCTTCAAACTTAGAGAAAACAGTACTTTACCACTCTCCTGCCTTTTCCATGGTTATTCTATTGGAAAAGAACGAGTTTTGGACAACTACCTTTCATTCTTGCCAAACTCTTTGCAGACCCCCGTGCAAGCTTTAGAACAAGATTTTGCATGTTTTCTTTCCTGGCAGAGTTTCTCCTTGCAAGATATGGTGGAAAAGCTTTTTACTGAGTGTAGAGCGGCAAGACACGCAGAAGACGCAGATACGCAGCTCTCCGAAGCTAAGTGCCGGTCCCGGGCTTCTTTCGGCACAAACCGCTCTCAGGAGCTCCCTGCGCTCGCCACAATGCTCTGTGTGCGAAGAAGCCGCTTCTTCGCCTCCGGGAGAATCGGCGAGCGGCAGCTTCCCAAAGGCGAAGATGCAAGCTGCAGCACACAGGCACAGTGTGGGCAGCCTTCAGACTTAGAGAAAACAGTACTTTACCACTCTCCTGCCTTTTCCATGGTTATTCTATTGGAAAAGAACGAGTTTTGGACAACTACCTTTCATTCTTGCCAAACTCTTTGCAGACCCCCGTGCAAGCTTTAGAACAAGATTTTGGATGTTTTCTTTCCTGGCAGAGTTTCTCCTTGCAAGATATGGTGGAAAAGCTTTTTGCTGAGTGTAGAGCGGCAAGACACGCAGAAGACGCAGATACGCAGCTCTCCGAAGCTAAGTGCCGGTCCCGGGCTTCTTTCGGCACAAACCGCTCTCAGGAGCTCCCTGCGCTCGCCACAATGCTCTGTGTGCGAAGAAGCCGCTTCTTCGCCTCCGGGAGAATCGGCGAGCGGCAGCTTCCCAAAGGCGAAGATGCAAGCTGCAGCACACAGGCACAGTGTGGGCAGCATTCAGACTTAGAGAAAACAGTACTTGACCACTCTCCTGCCTTTTCCATGGTTATTCTATTGGAAAAGAACGAGTTTTGGACAACTACCTTTCATTCTTGCCAAACTCTTTGCAGACCCCCGTGCAAGCTTTAGAACAAGATTTTGGATGTTTTCTTTCCTGGCAGAGTTTCTCCTTGCAAGATATGGTGGAAAAGCTTTTTGCTGAGTGTAGAGCGGCAAGACACGCAGAAGACGCAGATACGCAGCTCTCCGAAGCTAAGTGCCGGTCCCGGGCTTCTTTCGGCACAAACCGCTCTCAGGAGCTCCCTGCGCTCGCCACAATGCTCTGTGTGCGAAGAAGCCGCTTCTTCGCCTCCGGGAGAATCGGCGAGCGGCAGCTTCCCAAAGGCGAAGATGCAAGCTGCACCACACAGGCACAGTGTGGGCAGCCTTCAGACTTAGAGAAAACAGTACTTTACCACTCTCCTGCCTTTTCCATGGTTATTCTATTGGAAAAGAACGAGTTTTGGACAACTACCTTTCATTCTTGCCAAACTCTTTGCAGACCCCCGTGCACGCTTTAGAACAAGATTTTGGATGTTTTCTTTCCTGGCAGAGTTTCTCCTTGCAAGATATGGTGGAAAAGCTTTTTGCTGAGTGTAGAGCGGCAAGACACGCAGAAGACGCAGATACGCAGCTCTCCGAAGCTAAGTGCCGGTCCCGGGCTTCTTTCGGCACAAACCGCTCTCAGGAGCTCCCTGCGCTCGCCACAATGCTCTGTGTGCGAAGAAGCCGCTTCTTCGCCTCCGGGAGAATCAGCGAGCGGCAGCTTCCCAAAGGCGAAGATGCAAGCTGCAGCACGCAGGCACAGTGTGGGCAGCCTTCAGACTTAGAGAAAACAGTACTTTACCACTCTCCTGCCTTTTCCATGGTTATTCTATTGGAAAAGAACGAGTTTTGGACAACTACCTTTCATTCTTGCCAAACTCTTTGCAGACCCCCGTGCAAGCTTTAGAACAAGATTTTGGATGTTTTCTTTCCTGGCAGAGTTTCTCCTTGCAAGATATGGTGGAAAAGCTTTTTGCTGAGTGTAGAGCGGCAAGACACGCAGAAGACGCAGATACGCAGCTCTCCGAAGCTAAGTGCCGGTCCCGGGCTTCTTTCGGCACAAACCGCTCTCAGGAGCTCCCTGCGCTCGCCACAATGCTCTGTGTGCGAAGAAGCCGCTTCTTCGCCTCCGGGAGAATCGGCGAGCGGCAGCTTCCCAAAGGCGAAGATGCAAGCTGCAGCACGCAGGCACAGTGTGGGCAGCCTTCAGACTTCGAGAAAACAGTACTTTACCACTCTCCTGCCTTTTCCATGGTTATTCTATTGGAAAAGAACGAGTTTTGGACAACTACCTTTCATTCTTGCCAAACTCTTTGCAGACCCCCGTGCAAGCTTTAGAACAAGATTTTGGATGTTTTCTTTCCTGGCAGAGTTTCTCCTTGCAAGATATGGTGGAAAAGCTTTTTGCTGAGTGTAGAGCGGCAAGACACGCAGAAGACGCAGATACGCAGCTCTCCGAAGCTAAGTGCCGGTCCCGGGCTTCTTTCGGCACAAACCGCTCTCAGGAGCTCCCTGCGCTCGCCACAATGCTCTGTGTGCGAAGAAGCCGCTTCTTCGCCTCCGGGAGAATCGGCGAGCGGCAGCTTCCCAAAGGCGAAGATGCAAGCTGCAGCACACAGGCACAGTGTGGGCAGCCTTCAGACTTCGAGAAAACAGTACTTTACCACTCTCCTGCCTTTTCCATGGTTATTCTATTGGAAAAGAACGAGTTTTGGACAACTACCTTTCATTCTTGCCAAACGCTTTGCAGACCCCCTTGCAAGCTTTAGAACAAGATTTTGGATGTTTTCTTTCCTGGCAGAGTTTCTCCTTGCAAGATATGGTGGAAAAGCTTTTTGCTGAGTGTAGAGCGGCAAGACACGCAGAAGACGCAGATACGCAGCTCTCCGAAGCTAAGTGCCGGTCCCGGGCTTCTTTCGGCACAAACCGCTCTCAGGAGCTCCCTGCGCTCGCCACAATGCTCTGTGTGCGAAGAAGCCGCTTCTTCGCCTCCGGGAGAATCGGCGAGCGGCAGCTTCCCAAAGGCGAAGATGCAAGCTGCAGCACGCAGGCACAGTGTGGGCAGCCTTCAGACTTAGAGAAAACAGTACTTTACCACTCTCCTGCCTTTTCCATGGTTATTCTATTGGAAAAGAACGAGTTTTGGACAACTACCTTTCATTCTTGCCAAACTCTTTGCAGACCCCCGTGCAAGCTTTAGAACAAGATTTTGGATGTTTTCTTTCCTGGCAGAGTTTCTCCTTGCAAGATATGGTGGAAAAGCTTTTTGCTGAGTGTAGAGCGGCAAGACACGCAGAAGACGCAGATACGCAGCTCTCCGAAGCTAAGTGCCGGTCCCGGGCTTCTTTCGGCACAAACCGCTCTCAGGAGCTCCCTGCGCTCGCCACAATGCTCTGTGTGCGAAGAAGCCGCTTCTTCGCCTCCTGGAGAATCGGCGAGCGGCAGCTTCCCAAAGGCGAAGATGCAAGCTGCAGCACACAGGCACAGTGTGGGCAGCCTTCAAACTTAGAGAAAACAGTACTTTACCACTCTCCTGCCTTTTCCATGGTTATTCTATTGGAAAAGAACGAGTTTTGGACAACTACCTTTCATTCTTGCCAAACTCTTTGCAGACCCCCGTGCAAGCTTTAGAACAAGATTTTGGATGTTTTCTTTCCTGGCAGAGTTTCTCCTTGCAAGATATGGTGGAAAAGCTTTTTGCTGAGTGTAGAGCGGCAAGACACGCAGAAGACGCAGATACGCAGCTCTCCGAAGCTAAGTGCCGGTCCCGGGCTTCTTTCGGCACAAACCGCTCTCAGGAGCTCCCTGCGCTCGCCACAATGCTCTGTGTGCGAAGAAGCCGCTTCTTCGCCTCCGGGAGAATCGGCGAGCGGCAGCTTCCCAAAGGCGAAGATGCAAGCTGCAGCACACAGGCACAGTGTGGGCAGCATTCAGACTTAGAGAAAACAGTACTTTACCACTCTCCTGCCTTTTCCATGGTTATTCTATTGGAAAAGAACGAGTTTTGGACAACTACCTTTCATTCTTGCCAAACTCTTTGCAGACCCCCGTGCAAGCTTTAGAACAAGATTTTGGATGTTTTCTTTCCTGGCAGAGTTTCTCCTTGCAAGATATGGTGGAAAAGCTTTTTGCTGAGTGTAGAGCGGCAAGACACGCAGAAGACGCAGATACGCAGCTCTCCGAAGCTAAGTGCCGGTCCCGGGCTTCTTTCGGCACAAACCGCTCTCAGGAGCTCCCTGCGCTCGCCACAATGCTCTGTGTGCGAAGAAGCCGCTTCTTCGCCTCCTGGAGAATCGGCGAGCGGCAGCTTCCCAAAGGCGAAGATGCAAGCTGCACCACACAGGCACAGTGTGGGCAGCCTTCAGACTTAGAGAAAACAGTACTTTACCACTCTCCTGCCTTTTCCATGGTTATTCTATTGGAAAAGAACGAGTTTTGGACAACTACCTTTCATTCTTGCCAAACTCTTTGCAGACCCCCGTGCACGCTTTAGAACAAGATTTTGGATGTTTTCTTTCCTGGCAGAGTTTCTCCTTGCAAGATATGGTGGAAAAGCTTTTTGCTGAGTGTAGAGCGGCAAGACACGCAGAAGACGCAGATACGCAGCTCTCCGAAGCTAAGTGCCGGTCCCGGGCTTCTTTCGGCACAAACCGCTCTCAGGAGCTCCCTGCGCTCGCCACAATGCTCTGTGTGCGAAGAAGCCGCTTCTTTGCCTCCGGGAGAATCAGCGAGCGGCAGCTTCCCAAAGGCGAAGATGCAAGCTGCAGCACGCAGGCACAGTGTGGGCAGCCTTCAGACTTAGAGAAAACAGTACTTTACCACTCTCCTGCCTTTTCCATGGTTATTCTATTGGAAAAGAACGAGTTTTGGACAACTACCTTTCATTCTTGCCAAACTCTTTGCAGACCCCCGTGCAAGCTTTAGAAGAAGATTTTGGATGTTTTCTTTCCTGGCAGAGTTTCTCCTTGCAAGATATGGTGGAAAAGCTTTTTGCTGAGTGTAGAGCGGCAAGACACGCAGAAGACGCAGATACGCAGCTCTCCGAAGCTAAGTGCCGGTCCCGGGCTTCTTTCGGCACAAACCGCTCTCAGGAGCTCCCTGCGCTCGCCACAATGCTCTGTGTGCGAAGAAGCCGCTTCTTCGCCTCCGGGAGAATCGGCGAGCGGCAGCTTCCCAAAGGCGAAGATGCAAGCTGCAGCACACAGGCACAGTGTGGGCAGCCTTCAGACTTAGAGAAAACAGTACTTTACCACTCTCCTGCCTTTTCCATGGTTATTCTATTGGAAAAGAACGAGTTTTGGACAACTACCTTTCATTCTTGCCAAACTCTTTGCAGACCCCCGTGCAAGCTTTAGAACCAGATTTTGGATGTTTTCTTTCCTGGCAGAGTTTCTCCTTGCAAGATATGGTGGAAAAGCTTTTTGCTGAGTGTAGAGCGGCAAGACACGCAGAAGACGCAGATACGCAGCTCTCCGAAGCTAAGTGCCGGTCCCGGGCTTCTTTCGGCACAAACCGCTCTCAGGAGCTCCCTGCGCTCGCCACAATGCTCTGTGTGCGAAGAAGCCGCTTCTTCGCCTGCGGGAGAATCGCTGAGCGGCAGCTTCCCAAAGGCGAAGATGCAAGCTGCAGCACACAGGCACAGTGTGGGCAGCCTTCAGACTTAGAGAAAACAGTACTTTACCACTCTCCTGCCTTTTCCATGGTTATTCTATTGGAAAAGAACGAGTTTTGGACAACTACCTTTCATTCTTGCCAAACTCTTTGCAGACCCCCGTGCAAGCTTTAGAACCAGATTTTGGATGTTTTCTTTCCTGGCAGAGTTTCTCCTTGCAAGATATGGTGGAAAAGCTTTTTGCTGAGTGTAGAGCGGCAAGACACGCAGAAGACGCAGATACGCAGCTCTCCGAAGCTAAGTGCCGGTCCCGGGCTTCTTTCGGCACAAACCGCTCTCAGGAGCTCCCTGCGCTCGCCACAATGCTCTGTGTGCGAAGAAGCCGCTTCTTCGCCTCCGGGAGAATCGGCGAGCGGCAGCTTCCCAAAGGCGAAGATGCAAGCTGCAGCACACAGGCACAGTGTGGGCAGCCTTCAGACTTCGAGAAAACAGTACTTTACCACTCTCCTGCCTTTTCCATGGTTATTCTATTGGAAAAGAACGAGTTTTGGACAACTACCTTTCATTCTTGCCAAACTCTTTGCAGACCCCCGTGCAAGCTTTAGAACAAGATTTTGGATGTTTTCTTTCCTGGCAGAGTTTCTCCTTGCAAGATATGGTGGAAAAGCTTTTTGCTGAGTGTAGAGCGGCAAGACACGCAGAAGACGCAGATACGCAGCTCTCCGAAGCTAAGTGCCGGTCCCGGGCTTCTTTCGGCACAAACCGCTCTCAGGAGCTCCCTGCGCTCGCCACAATGCTCTGTGTGCGAAGAAGCCGCTTCTTCGCCTCCGGGAGAATCGGCGAGCGGCAGCTTCCCAAAGGCGAAGATGCAAGCTGCAGCACGCAGGCACAGTGTGGGCAGCCTTCAGACTTCGAGAAAACAGTACTTTACCACTCTCCTGCCTTTTCCATGGTTATTCTATTGGAAAAGAACGAGTTTTGGACAACTACCTTTCATTCTTGCCAAACTCTTTGCAGACCCCCGTGCAAGCTTTAGAACAAGATTTTGGATGTTTTCTTTCCTGGCAGAGTTTCTCCTTGCAAGATATGGTGGAAAAGCTTTTTGCTGAGTGTAGAGCGGCAAGACACGCAGAAGACGCAGATACGCAGCTCTCCGAAGCTAAGTGCCGGTCCCGGGCTTCTTTCGGCACAAACCGCTCTCAGGAGCTCCCTGCGCTCGCCACAATGCTCTGTGTGCGAAGAAGCCGCTTCTTCGCCTCCGGGAGAATCGGCGAGCGGCAGCTTCCCAAAGGCGAAGATGCAAGCTGCAGCACACAGGCACAGTGTGGGCAGCCTTCAAACTTAGAGAAAACAGTACTTTACCACTCTCCTGCCTTTTCCATGGTTATTCTATTGGAAAAGAACGAGTTTTGGACAACTACCTTTCATTCTTGCCAAACTCTTTGCAGACCCCCGTGCAAGCTTTAGAACAAGATTTTGGATGTTTTCTTTCCTGGCAGAGTTTCTCCTTGCAAGATATGGTGGAAAAGCTTTTTACTGAGTGTAGAGCGGCAAGACACGCAGAAGACGCAGATACGCAGCTCTCCGAAGCTAAGTGCCGGTCCCGGGCTTCTTTCGGCACAAACCGCTCTCAGGAGCTCCCTGCGCTCGCCACAATGCTCTGTGTGCGAAGAAGCCGCTTCTTCGCCTCCGGGAGAATCGGCGAGCGGCAGCTTCCCAAAGGCGAAGATGCAAGCTGCAGCACACAGGCACAGTGTGGGCAGCCTTCAGACTTAGAGAAAACAGTACTTTACCACTCTCCTGCCTTTTCCATGGTTCTTCTATTGGAAAAGAACGAGTTTTGGACAACTACCTTTCATTCTTGCCAAACTCTTTGCAGACCCCCGTGCAAGCTTTAGAAGAAGATTTTGGATGTTTTCTTTCCTGGCAGAGTTTCTCCTTGCAAGATATGGTGGAAAAGCTTTTTGCTGAGTGTAGAGCGGCAAGACACGCAGAAGACGCAGATACGCAGCTCTCCGAAGCTAAGTGCCGGTCCCGGGCTTCTTTCGGCACAAACCGCTCTCAGGAGCTCCCTGCGCTCGCCACAATGCTCTGTGTGCGAAGAAGCCGCTTCTTCGCCTCCGGGAGAATCGGCGAGCGGCAGCTTCCCAAAGGCGAAGATGCAAGCTGCAGCACACAGGCACAGTGTGGGCAGCCTTCAGACTTAGAGAAAACAGTACTTTACCACTCTCCTGCCTTTTCCATGGTTATTCTATTGGAAAAGAACGAGTTTTGGACAACTACCTTTCATTCTTGCCAAACTCTTTGCAGACCCCCGTGCAAGCTTTAGAACCAGATTTTGGATGTTTTCTTTCCTGGCAGAGTTTCTCCTTGCAAGATATGGTGGAAAAGCTTTTTGCTGAGTGTAGAGCGGCAAGACACGCAGAAGACGCAGATACGCAGCTCTCCGAAGCTAAGTGCCGGTCCCGGGCTTCTTTCGGCACAAACCGCTCTCAGGAGCTCCCTGCGCTCGCCACAATGCTCTGTGTGCGAAGAAGCCGCTTCTTCGCCTGCGGGAGAATCGCTGAGCGGCAGCTTCCCAAAGGCGAAGATGCAAGCTGCAGCACACAGGCACAGTGTGGGCAGCCTTCAGACTTAGAGAAAACAGTACTTTACCACTCTCCTGCCTTTTCCATGGTTATTCTATTGGAAAAGAACGAGTTTTGGACAACTACCTTTCATTCTTGCCAAACTCTTTGCAGACCCCCGTGCAAGCTTTAGAACCAGATTTTGGATGTTTTCTTTCCTGGCAGAGTTTCTCCTTGCAAGATATGGTGGAAAAGCTTTTTGCTGAGTGTAGAGCGGCAAGACACGCAGAAGACGCAGATACGCAGCTCTCCGAAGCTAAGTGCCGGTCCCGGGCTTCTTTCGGCACAAACCGCTCTCAGGAGCTCCCTGCGCTCGCCACAATGCTCTGTGTGCGAAGAAGCCGCTTCTTCGCCTCCGGGAGAATCGGCGAGCGGCAGCTTCCCAAAGGCGAAGATGCAAGCTGCAGCACACAGGCACAGTGTGGGCAGCCTTCAGACTTCGAGAAAACAGTACTTTACCACTCTCCTGCCTTTTCCATGGTTATTCTATTGGAAAAGAACGAGTTTTGGACAACTACCTTTCATTCTTGCCAAACGCTTTGCAGACCCCCTTGCAAGCTTTAGAACAAGATTTTGGATGTTTTCTTTCCTGGCAGAGTTTCTCCTTGCAAGATATGGTGGAAAAGCTTTTTGCTGAGTGTAGAGCGGCAAGACACGCAGAAGACGCAGATACGCAGCTCTCCGAAGCTAAGTGCCGGTCCCGGGCTTCTTTCGGCACAAACCGCTCTCAGGAGCTCCCTGCGCTCGCCACAATGCTCTGTGTGCGAAGAAGCCGCTTCTTCGCCTCCGGGAGAATCGGCGAGCGGCAGCTTCCCAAAGGCGAAGATGCAAGCTGCAGCACGCAGGCACAGTGTGGGCAGCCTTCAGACTTCGAGAAAACAGTACTTTACCACTCTCCTGCCTTTTCCATGGTTATTCTATTGGAAAAGAACGAGTTTTGGACAACTACCTTTCATTCTTGCCAAACTCTTTGCAGACCCCCGTGCAAGCTTTAGAACAAGATTTTGGATGTTTTCTTTCCTGGCAGAGTTTCTCCTTGCAAGATATGGTGGAAAAGCTTTTTGCTGAGTGTAGAGCGGCAAGACACGCAGAAGACGCAGATACGCAGCTCTCCGAAGCTAAGTGCCGGTCCCGGGCTTCTTTCGGCACAAACCGCTCTCAGGAGCTCCCTGCGCTCGCCACAATGCTCTGTGTGCGAAGAAGCCGCTTCTTCGCCTCCGGGAGAATCGGCGAGCGGCAGCTTCCCAAAGGCGAAGATGCAAGCTGCAGCACACAGGCACAGTGTGGGCAGCCTTCAAACTTAGAGAAAACAGTACTTTACCACTCTCCTGCCTTTTCCATGGTTATTCTATTGGAAAAGAACGAGTTTTGGACAACTACCTTTCATTCTTGCCAAACTCTTTGCAGACCCCCGTGCAAGCTTTAGAACAAGATTTTGGATGTTTTCTTTCCTGGCAGAGTTTCTCCTTGCAAGATATGGTGGAAAAGCTTTTTACTGAGTGTAGAGCGGCAAGACACGCAGAAGACGCAGATACGCAGCTCTCCGAAGCTAAGTGCCGGTCCCGGGCTTCTTTCGGCACAAACCGCTCTCAGGAGCTCCCTGCGCTCGCCACAATGCTCTGTGTGCGAAGAAGCCGCTTCTTCGCCTCCGGGAGAATCGGCGAGCGGCAGCTTCCCAAAGGCGAAGATGCAAGCTGCAGCACACAGGCACAGTGTGGGCAGCCTTCAGACTTAGAGAAAACAGTACTTTACCACTCTCCTGCCTTTTCCATGGTTATTCTATTGGAAAAGAACGAGTTTTGGACAACTACCTTTCATTCTTGCCAAACTCTTTGCAGACCCCCGTGCAAGCTTTAGAACAAGATTTTGGATGTTTTCTTTCCTGGCAGAGTTTCTCCTTGCAAGATATGGTGGAAAAGCTTTTTGCTGAGTGTAGAGCGGCAAGACACGCAGAAGACGCAGATACGCAGCTCTCCGAAGCTAAGTGCCGGTCCCGGGCTTCTTTCGGCACAAACCGCTCTCAGGAGCTCCCTGCGCTCGCCACAATGCTCTGTGTGCGAAGAAGCCGCTTCTTCGCCTCCGGGAGAATCGGCGAGCGGCAGCTTCCCAAAGGCGAAGATGCAAGCTGCAGCACACAGGCACAGTGTGGGCAGCATTCAGACTTAGAGAAAACAGTACTTTACCACTCTCCTGCCTTTTCCATGGTTATTCTATTGGAAAAGAACGAGTTTTGGACAACTACCTTTCATTCTTGCCAAACTCTTTGCAGACCCCCGTGCAAGCTTTAGAACAAGATTTTGGATGTTTTCTTTCCTGGCAGAGTTTCTCCTTGCAAGATATGGTGGAAAAGCTTTTTGCTGAGTGTAGAGCGGCAAGACACGCAGAAGACGCAGATACGCAGCTCTCCGAAGCTAAGTGCCGGTCCCGGGCTTCTTTCGGCACAAACCGCTCTCAGGAGCTCCCTGCGCTCGCCACAATGCTCTGTGTGCGAAGAAGCAGCTTCTTCGCCTCCGGGAGAATCGGCGAGCGGCAGCTTCCCAAAGGCGAAGATGCAAGCTGCAGCACACAGGCACAGTGTGGGCAGCCTTCAGACTTAGAGAAAACAGTACTTTACCACTCTCCTGCCTTTTCCATGGTTATTCTATTGGAAAAGAACGAGTTTTGGACAACTACCTTTCATTCTTGCCAAACTCTTTGCAGACCCCCGTGCAAGCTTTAGAACCAGATTTTGGATGTTTTCTTTCCTGGCAGAGTTTCTCCTTGCAAGATATGGTGGAAAAGCTTTTTGCTGAGTGTAGAGCGGCAAGACACGCAGAAGACGCAGATACGCAGCTCTCCGAAGCTAAGTGCCGGTCCCGGGCTTCTTTCGGCACAAACCGCTCTCAGGAGCTCCCTGCGCTCGCCACAATGCTCTGTGTGCGAAGAAGCCGCTTCTTCGCCTCCGGGAGAATCGGCGAGCGGCAGCTTCCCAAAGGCGAAGATGCAAGCTGCAGCACACAGGCACAGTGTGGGCAGCCTTCAGACTTCGAGAAAACAGTACTTTACCACTCTCCTGCCTTTTCCATGGTTATTCTATTGGAAAAGAACGAGTTTTGGACAACTACCTTTCATTCTTGCCAAACGCTTTGCAGACCCCCTTGCAAGCTTTAGAACAAGATTTTGGATGTTTTCTTTCCTGGCAGAGTTTCTCCTTGCAAGATATGGTGGAAAAGCTTTTTGCTGAGTGTAGAGCGGCAAGACACGCAGAAGACGCAGATACGCAGCTCTCCGAAGCTAAGTGCCGGTCCCGGGCTTCTTTCGGCACAAACCGCTCTCAGGAGCTCCCTGCGCTCGCCACAATGCTCTGTGTGCGAAGAAGCCGCTTCTTCGCCTCCGGGAGAATCGGCGAGCGGCAGCTTCCCAAAGGCGAAGATGCAAGCTGCAGCACGCAGGCACAGTGTGGGCAGCCTTCAGACTTCGAGAAAACAGTACTTTACCACTCTCCTGCCTTTTCCATGGTTATTCTATTGGAAAAGAACGAGTTTTGGACAACTACCTTTCATTCTTGCCAAACTCTTTGCAGACCCCCGTGCAAGCTTTAGAACAAGATTTTGGATGTTTTCTTTCCTGGCAGAGTTTCTCCTTGCAAGATATGGTGGAAAAGCTTTTTGCTGAGTGTAGAGCGGCAAGACACGCAGAAGACGCAGATACGCAGCTCTCCGAAGCTAAGTGCCGGTCCCGGGCTTCTTTCGGCACAAACCGCTCTCAGGAGCTCCCTGCGCTCGCCACAATGCTCTGTGTGCGAAGAAGCCGCTTCTTCGCCTCCGGGAGAATCGGCGAGCGGCAGCTTCCCAAAGGCGAAGATGCAAGCTGCAGCACACAGGCACAGTGTGGGCAGCCTTCAAACTTAGAGAAAACAGTACTTTACCACTCTCCTGCCTTTTCCATGGTTATTCTATTGGAAAAGAACGAGTTTTGGACAACTACCTTTCATTCTTGCCAAACTCTTTGCAGACCCCCGTGCAAGCTTTAGAACAAGATTTTGGATGTTTTCTTTCCTGGCAGAGTTTCTCCTTGCAAGATATGGTGGAAAAGCTTTTTACTGAGTGTAGAGCGGCAAGACACGCAGAAGACGCAGATACGCAGCTCTCCGAAGCTAAGTGCCGGTCCCGGGCTTCTTTCGGCACAAACCGCTCTCAGGAGCTCCCTGCGCTCGCCACAATGCTCTGTGTGCGAAGAAGCCGCTTCTTCGCCTCCGGGAGAATCGGCGAGCGGCAGCTTCCCAAAGGCGAAGATGCAAGCTGCAGCACACAGGCACAGTGTGGGCAGCCTTCAGACTTAGAGAAAACAGTACTTTACCACTCTCCTGCCTTTTCCATGGTTATTCTATTGGAAAAGAACGAGTTTTGGACAACTACCTTTCATTCTTGCCAAACTCTTTGCAGACCCCCGTGCAAGCTTTAGAACCAGATTTTGGATGTTTTCTTTCCTGGCAGAGTTTCTCCTTGCAAGATATGGTGGAAAAGCTTTTTGCTGAGTGTAGAGCGGCAAGACACGCAGAAGACGCAGATACGCAGCTCTCCGAAGCTAAGTGCCGGTCCCGGGCTTCTTTCGGCACAAACCGCTCTCAGGAGCTCCCTGCGCTCGCCACAATGCTCTGTGTGCGAAGAAGCCGCTTCTTCGCCTCCGGGAGAATCGGCGAGCGGCAGCTTCCCAAAGGCGAAGATGCAAGCTGCAGCACACAGGCACAGTGTGGGCAGCCTTCAGACTTCGAGAAAACAGTACTTTACCACTCTCCTGCCTTTTCCATGGTTATTCTATTGGAAAAGAACGAGTTTTGGACAACTACCTTTCATTCTTGCCAAACGCTTTGCAGACCCCCTTGCAAGCTTTAGAACAAGATTTTGGATGTTTTCTTTCCTGGCAGAGTTTCTCCTTGCAAGATATGGTGGAAAAGCTTTTTGCTGAGTGTAGAGCGGCAAGACACGCAGAAGACGCAGATACGCAGCTCTCCGAAGCTAAGTGCCGGTCCCGGGCTTCTTTCGGCACAAACCGCTCTCAGGAGCTCCCTGCGCTCGCCACAATGCTCTGTGTGCGAAGAAGCCGCTTCTTCGCCTCCGGGAGAATCGGCGAGCGGCAGCTTCCCAAAGGCGAAGATGCAAGCTGCAGCACGCAGGCACAGTGTGGGCAGCCTTCAGACTTCGAGAAAACAGTACTTTACCACTCTCCTGCCTTTTCCATGGTTATTCTATTGGAAAAGAACGAGTTTTGGACAACTACCTTTCATTCTTGCCAAACTCTTTGCAGACCCCCGTGCAAGCTTTAGAACAAGATTTTGGATGTTTTCTTTCCTGGCAGAGTTTCTCCTTGCAAGATATGGTGGAAAAGCTTTTTGCTGAGTGTAGAGCGGCAAGACACGCAGAAGACGCAGATACGCAGCTCTCCGAAGCTAAGTGCCGGTCCCGGGCTTCTTTCGGCACAAACCGCTCTCAGGAGCTCCCTGCGCTCGCCACAATGCTCTGTGTGCGAAGAAGCCGCTTCTTCGCCTCCGGGAGAATCGGCGAGCGGCAGCTTCCCAAAGGCGAAGATGCAAGCTGCAGCACACAGGCACAGTGTGGGCAGCCTTCAGACTTAGAGAAAACAGTACTTTACCACTCTCCTGCCTTTTCCATGGTTATTCTATTGGAAAAGAACGAGTTTTGGACAACTACCTTTCATTCTTGCCAAACTCTTTGCAGACCCCCGTGCAAGCTTTAGAACAAGATTTTGGATGTTTTCTTTCCTGGCAGAGTTTCTCCTTGCAAGATATGGTGGAAAAGCTTTTTACTGAGTGTAGAGCGGCAAGACACGCAGAAGACGCAGATACGCAGCTCTCCGAAGCTAAGTGCCGGTCCCGGGCTTCTTTCGGCACAAACCGCTCTCAGGAGCTCCCTGCGCTCGCCACAATGCTCTGTGTGCGAAGAAGCCGCTTCTTCGCCTCCGGGAGAATCGGCGAGCGGCAGCTTCCCAAAGGCGAAGATGCAAGCTGCAGCACACAGGCACAGTGTGGGCAGCCTTCAGACTTAGAGAAAACAGTACTTTACCACTCTCCTGCCTTTTCCATGGTTATTCTATTGGAAAAGAACGAGTTTTGGACAACTACCTTTCATTCTTGCCAAACTCTTTGCAGACCCCCGTGCAAGCTTTAGAACAAGATTTTGGATGTTTTCTTTCCTGGCAGAGTTTCTCCTTGCAAGATATGGTGGAAAAGCTTTTTGCTGAGTGTAGAGCGGCAAGACACGCAGAAGACGCAGATACGCAGCTCTCCGAAGCTAAGTGCCGGTCCCGGGCTTCTTTCGGCACAAACCGCTCTCAGGAGCTCCCTGCGCTCGCCACAATGCTCTGTGTGCGAAGAAGCCGCTTCTTCGCCTCCGGGAGAATCGGCGAGCGGCAGCTTCCCAAAGGCGAAGATGCAAGCTGCAGCACACAGGCACAGTGTGGGCAGCATTCAGACTTAGAGAAAACAGTACTTTACCACTCTCCTGCCTTTTCCATGGTTATTCTATTGGAAAAGAACGAGTTTTGGACAACTACCTTTCATTCTTGCCAAACTCTTTGCAGACCCCCGTGCAAGCTTTAGAACAAGATTTTGGATGTTTTCTTTCCTGGCAGAGTTTCTCCTTGCAAGATATGGTGGAAAAGCTTTTTGCTGAGTGTAGAGCGGCAAGACACGCAGAAGACGCAGATACGCAGCTCTCCGAAGCTAAGTGCCGGTCCCGGGCTTCTTTCGGCACAAACCGCTCTCAGGAGCTCCCTGCGCTCGCCACAATGCTCTGTGTGCGAAGAAGCAGCTTCTTCGCCTCCGGGAGAATCGGCGAGCGGCAGCTTCCCAAAGGCGAAGATGCAAGCTGCAGCACACAGGCACAGTGTGGGCAGCCTTCAGACTTAGAGAAAACAGTACTTTACCACTCTCCTGCCTTTTCCATGGTTATTCTATTGGAAAAGAACGAGTTTTGGACAACTACCTTTCATTCTTGCCAAACTCTTTGCAGACCCCCGTGCAAGCTTTAGAACAAGATTTTGGATGTTTTCTTTCCTGGCAGAGTTTCTCCTTGCAAGATATGGTGGAAAAGCTTTTTGCTGAGTGTAGAGCGGCAAGACACGCAGAAGACGCAGATACGCAGCTCTCCGAAGCTAAGTGCCGGTCCCGGGCTTCTTTCGGCACAAACCGCTCTCAGGAGCTCCCTGCGCTCGCCACAATGCTCTGTGTGCGAAGAAGCCGCTTCTTCGCCTCCGGGAGAATCGGCGAGCGGCAGCTTCCCAAAGGCGAAGATGCAAGCTGCAGCACACAGGCACAGTGTGGGCAGCCTTCAAACTTAGAGAAAACAGTACTTTACCACTCTCCTGCCTTTTCCATGGTTATTCTATTGGAAAAGAACGAGTTTTGGACAACTACCTTTCATTCTTGCCAAACTCTTTGCAGACCCCCGTGCAAGCTTTAGAACAAGATTTTGGATGTTTTCTTTCCTGGCAGAGTTTCTCCTTGCAAGATATGGTGGAAAAGCTTTTTACTGAGTGTAGAGCGGCAAGACACGCAGAAGACGCAGATACGCAGCTCTCCGAAGCTAAGTGCCGGTCCCGGGCTTCTTTCGGCACAAACCGCTCTCAGGAGCTCCCTGCGCTCGCCACAATGCTCTGTGTGCGAAGAAGCCGCTTCTTCGCCTCCGGGAGAATCGGCGAGCGGCAGCTTCCCAAAGGCGAAGATGCAAGCTGCAGCACACAGGCACAGTGTGGGCAGCCTTCAGACTTAGAGAAAACAGTACTTTACCACTCTCCTGCCTTTTCCATGGTTATTCTATTGGAAAAGAACGAGTTTTGGACAACTACCTTTCATTCTTGCCAAACTCTTTGCAGACCCCCGTGCAAGCTTTAGAACAAGATTTTGGATGTTTTCTTTCCTGGCAGAGTTTCTCCTTGCAAGATATGGTGGAAAAGCTTTTTGCTGAGTGTAGAGCGGCAAGACACGCAGAAGACGCAGATACGCAGCTCTCCGAAGCTAAGTGCCGGTCCCGGGCTTCTTTCGGCACAAACCGCTCTCAGGAGCTCCCTGCGCTCGCCACAATGCTCTGTGTGCGAAGAAGCCGCTTCTTCGCCTCCGGGAGAATCGGCGAGCGGCAGCTTCCCAAAGGCGAAGATGCAAGCTGCAGCACACAGGCACAGTGTGGGCAGCATTCAGACTTAGAGAAAACAGTACTTTACCACTCTCCTGCCTTTTCCATGGTTATTCTATTGGAAAAGAACGAGTTTTGGACAACTACCTTTCATTCTTGCCAAACTCTTTGCAGACCCCCGTGCAAGCTTTAGAACAAGATTTTGGATGTTTTCTTTCCTGGCAGAGTTTCTCCTTGCAAGATATGGTGGAAAAGCTTTTTGCTGAGTGTAGAGCGGCAAGACACGCAGAAGACGCAGATACGCAGCTCTCCGAAGCTAAGTGCCGGTCCCGGGCTTCTTTCGGCACAAACCGCTCTCAGGAGCTCCCTGCGCTCGCCACAATGCTCTGTGTGCGAAGAAGCAGCTTCTTCGCCTCCGGGAGAATCGGCGAGCGGCAGCTTCCCAAAGGCGAAGATGCAAGCTGCAGCACACAGGCACAGTGTGGGCAGCCTTCAGACTTAGAGAAAACAGTACTTTACCACTCTCCTGCCTTTTCCATGGTTATTCTATTGGAAAAGAACGAGTTTTGGACAACTACCTTTCATTCTTGCCAAACTCTTTGCAGACCCCCGTGCAAGCTTTAGAACCAGATTTTGGATGTTTTCTTTCCTGGCAGAGTTTCTCCTTGCAAGATATGGTGGAAAAGCTTTTTGCTGAGTGTAGAGCGGCAAGACACGCAGAAGACGCAGATACGCAGCTCTCCGAAGCTAAGTGCCGGTCCCGGGCTTCTTTCGGCACAAACCGCTCTCAGGAGCTCCCTGCGCTCGCCACAATGCTCTGTGTGCGAAGAAGCCGCTTCTTCGCCTCCGGGAGAATCGGCGAGCGGCAGCTTCCCAAAGGCGAAGATGCAAGCTGCAGCACACAGGCACAGTGTGGGCAGCCTTCAGACTTCGAGAAAACAGTACTTTACCACTCTCCTGCCTTTTCCATGGTTATTCTATTGGAAAAGAACGAGTTTTGGACAACTACCTTTCATTCTTGCCAAACGCTTTGCAGACCCCCTTGCAAGCTTTAGAACAAGATTTTGGATGTTTTCTTTCCTGGCAGAGTTTCTCCTTGCAAGATATGGTGGAAAAGCTTTTTGCTGAGTGTAGAGCGGCAAGACACGCAGAAGACGCAGATACGCAGCTCTCCGAAGCTAAGTGCCGGTCCCGGGCTTCTTTCGGCACAAACCGCTCTCAGGAGCTCCCTGCGCTCGCCACAATGCTCTGTGTGCGAAGAAGCCGCTTCTTCGCCTCCGGGAGAATCGGCGAGCGGCAGCTTCCCAAAGGCGAAGATGCAAGCTGCAGCACGCAGGCACAGTGTGGGCAGCCTTCAGACTTCGAGAAAACAGTACTTTACCACTCTCCTGCCTTTTCCATGGTTATTCTATTGGAAAAGAACGAGTTTTGGACAACTACCTTTCATTCTTGCCAAACTCTTTGCAGACCCCCGTGCAAGCTTTAGAACAAGATTTTGGATGTTTTCTTTCCTGGCAGAGTTTCTCCTTGCAAGATATGGTGGAAAAGCTTTTTGCTGAGTGTAGAGCGGCAAGACACGCAGAAGACGCAGATACGCAGCTCTCCGAAGCTAAGTGCCGGTCCCGGGCTTCTTTCGGCACAAACCGCTCTCAGGAGCTCCCTGCGCTCGCCACAATGCTCTGTGTGCGAAGAAGCCGCTTCTTCGCCTCCGGGAGAATCGGCGAGCGGCAGCTTCCCAAAGGCGAAGATGCAAGCTGCAGCACACAGGCACAGTGTGGGCAGCCTTCAGACTTAGAGAAAACAGTACTTTACCACTCTCCTGCCTTTTCCATGGTTATTCTATTGGAAAAGAACGAGTTTTGGACAACTACCTTTCATTCTTGCCAAACTCTTTGCAGACCCCCGTGCAAGCTTTAGAACAAGATTTTGGATGTTTTCTTTCCTGGCAGAGTTTCTCCTTGCAAGATATGGTGGAAAAGCTTTTTACTGAGTGTAGAGCGGCAAGACACGCAGAAGACGCAGATACGCAGCTCTCCGAAGCTAAGTGCCGGTCCCGGGCTTCTTTCGGCACAAACCGCTCTCAGGAGCTCCCTGCGCTCGCCACAATGCTCTGTGTGCGAAGAAGCCGCTTCTTCGCCTCCGGGAGAATCGGCGAGCGGCAGCTTCCCAAAGGCGAAGATGCAAGCTGCAGCACACAGGCACAGTGTGGGCAGCCTTCAGACTTAGAGAAAACAGTACTTTACCACTCTCCTGCCTTTTCCATGGTTATTCTATTGGAAAAGAACGAGTTTTGGACAACTACCTTTCATTCTTGCCAAACTCTTTGCAGACCCCCGTGCAAGCTTTAGAACCAGATTTTGGATGTTTTCTTTCCTGGCAGAGTTTCTCCTTGCAAGATATGGTGGAAAAGCTTTTTGCTGAGTGTAGAGCGGCAAGACACGCAGAAGACGCAGATACGCAGCTCTCCGAAGCTAAGTGCCGGTCCCGGGCTTCTTTCGGCACAAACCGCTCTCAGGAGCTCCCTGCGCTCGCCACAATGCTCTGTGTGCGAAGAAGCCGCTTCTTCGCCTCCGGGAGAATCGGCGAGCGGCAGCTTCCCAAAGGCGAAGATGCAAGCTGCAGCACACAGGCACAGTGTGGGCAGCCTTCAGACTTCGAGAAAACAGTACTTTACCACTCTCCTGCCTTTTCCATGGTTATTCTATTGGAAAAGAACGAGTTTTGGACAACTACCTTTCATTCTTGCCAAACGCTTTGCAGACCCCCTTGCAAGCTTTAGAACAAGATTTTGGATGTTTTCTTTCCTGGCAGAGTTTCTCCTTGCAAGATATGGTGGAAAAGCTTTTTGCTGAGTGTAGAGCGGCAAGACACGCAGAAGACGCAGATACGCAGCTCTCCGAAGCTAAGTGCCGGTCCCGGGCTTCTTTCGGCACAAACCGCTCTCAGGAGCTCCCTGCGCTCGCCACAATGCTCTGTGTGCGAAGAAGCCGCTTCTTCGCCTCCGGGAGAATCGGCGAGCGGCAGCTTCCCAAAGGCGAAGATGCAAGCTGCAGCACGCAGGCACAGTGTGGGCAGCCTTCAGACTTCGAGAAAACAGTACTTTACCACTCTCCTGCCTTTTCCATGGTTATTCTATTGGAAAAGAACGAGTTTTGGACAACTACCTTTCATTCTTGCCAAACTCTTTGCAGACCCCCGTGCAAGCTTTAGAACAAGATTTTGGATGTTTTCTTTCCTGGCAGAGTTTCTCCTTGCAAGATATGGTGGAAAAGCTTTTTGCTGAGTGTAGAGCGGCAAGACACGCAGAAGACGCAGATACGCAGCTCTCCGAAGCTAAGTGCCGGTCCCGGGCTTCTTTCGGCACAAACCGCTCTCAGGAGCTCCCTGCGCTCGCCACAATGCTCTGTGTGCGAAGAAGCCGCTTCTTCGCCTCCGGGAGAATCGGCGAGCGGCAGCTTCCCAAAGGCGAAGATGCAAGCTGCAGCACACAGGCACAGTGTGGGCAGCCTTCAGACTTAGAGAAAACAGTACTTTACCACTCTCCTGCCTTTTCCATGGTTATTCTATTGGAAAAGAACGAGTTTTGGACAACTACCTTTCATTCTTGCCAAACTCTTTGCAGACCCCCGTGCAAGCTTTAGAACAAGATTTTGGATGTTTTCTTTCCTGGCAGAGTTTCTCCTTGCAAGATATGGTGGAAAAGCTTTTTACTGAGTGTAGAGCGGCAAGACACGCAGAAGACGCAGATACGCAGCTCTCCGAAGCTAAGTGCCGGTCCCGGGCTTCTTTCGGCACAAACCGCTCTCAGGAGCTCCCTGCGCTCGCCACAATGCTCTGTGTGCGAAGAAGCCGCTTCTTCGCCTCCGGGAGAATCGGCGAGCGGCAGCTTCCCAAAGGCGAAGATGCAAGCTGCAGCACACAGGCACAGTGTGGGCAGCCTTCAGACTTAGAGAAAACAGTACTTTAACCACTCTCCTGCCTTTTCCATGGTTATTCTATTGGAAAAGAACGAGTTTTGGACAACTACCTTTCATTCTTGCCAAACTCTTTGCAGACCCCCGTGCAAGCTTTAGAACAAGATTTTGGATGTTTTCTTTCCTGGCAGAGTTTCTCCTTGCAAGATATGGTGGAAAAGCTTTTTGCTGAGTGTAGAGCGGCAAGACACGCAGAAGACGCAGATACGCAGCTCTCCGAAGCTAAGTGCCGGTCCCGGGCTTCTTTCGGCACAAACCGCTCTCAGGAGCTCCCTGCGCTCGCCACAATGCTCTGTGTGCGAAGAAGCCGCTTCTTCGCCTCCGGGAGAATCGGCGAGCGGCAGCTTCCCAAAGGCGAAGATGCAAGCTGCAGCACACAGGCACAGTGTGGGCAGCATTCAGACTTAGAGAAAACAGTACTTTACCACTCTCCTGCCTTTTCCATGGTTATTCTATTGGAAAAGAACGAGTTTTGGACAACTACCTTTCATTCTTGCCAAACTCTTTGCAGACCCCCGTGCAAGCTTTAGAACAAGATTTTGGATGTTTTCTTTCCTGGCAGAGTTTCTCCTTGCAAGATATGGTGGAAAAGCTTTTTGCTGAGTGTAGAGCGGCAAGACACGCAGAAGACGCAGATACGCAGCTCTCCGAAGCTAAGTGCCGGTCCCGGGCTTCTTTCGGCACAAACCGCTCTCAGGAGCTCCCTGCGCTCGCCACAATGCTCTGTGTGCGAAGAAGCCGCTTCTTCGCCTCCGGGAGAATCGGCGAGCGGCAGCTTCCCAAAGGCGAAGATGCAAGCTGCAGCACACAGGCACAGTGTGGGCAGCCTTCAGACTTAGAGAAAACAGTACTTTACCACTCTCCTGCCTTTTCCATGGTTATTCTATTGGAAAAGAACGAGTTTTGGACAACTACCTTTCATTCTTGCCAAACTCTTTGCAGACCCCCGTGCAAGCTTTAGAACAAGATTTTGGATGTTTTCTTTCCTGGCAGAGTTTCTCCTTGCAAGATATGGTGGAAAAGCTTTTTGCTGAGTGTAGAGCGGCAAGACACGCAGAAGACGCAGATACGCAGCTCTCCGAAGCTAAGTGCCGGTCCCGGGCTTCTTTCGGCACAAACCGCTCTCAGGAGCTCCCTGCGCTCGCCACAATGCTCTGTGTGCGAAGAAGCCGCTTCTTCGCCTCCTGGAGAATCGGCGAGCGGCAGCTTCCCAAAGGCGAAGATGCAAGCTGCAGCACACAGGCACAGTGTGGGCAGCCTTCAGACTTCGAGAAAACAGTACTTTACCACTCTCCTGCCTTTTCCATGGTTATTCTATTGGAAAAGAAACGAGTTTTGGACAACTACCTTTCATTCTTGCCAAACTCTTTGCAGACCCCCGTGCAAGCTTTAGAACAAGATTTTGGATGTTTTCTTTCCTGGCAGAGTTTCTCCTTGCAAGATATGGTGGAAAAGCTTTTTACTGAGTGTAGAGCGGCAAGACACGCAGAAGACGCAGATACGCAGCTCTCCGAAGCTAAGTGCCGGTCCCGGGCTTCTTTCGGCACAAACCGCTCTCAGGAGCTCCCTGCGCTCGCCACAATGCTCTGTGTGCGAAGAAGCCGCTTCTTCGCCTCCGGGAGAATCGGCGAGCGGCAGCTTCCCAAAGGCGAAGATGCAAGCTGCAGCAAACAGGCACAGTGTGGGCAGCCTTCAGACTTAGAGAAAACAGTACTTTACCACTCTCCTGCCTTTTCCATGGTTATTCTATTGGAAAAGAACGAGTTTGGGACAACTACCTTTCATTCTTGCCAAACTCTTTTGCAGACCCCCGTGCAAGCTTTAGAACAAGATTTTGGATGTTTTCTTTCCTGGCAGAGTTTCTCCTTGCAAGATATGGTGGAAAAGCTTTTGCTGAGTGTAGAGCGGCAAGACACGCAGAAGACGCAGATACGGCAGCTCTCCGAAGCTAAGTGCCGGTCCCGGGCTTCTTTCGGCACAAACCGCTCTCAGGAGCTCCCTGCGCTCGCCACAATGCTCTGTGTGCGAAGAAGCCGCTTCTTCGCCTCCGGGAGAATCGGCGAGCGGCAGCTTCCCAAAGGCGAAGATGCAAGCTGCAGGCACACAGGCACAGTGTGGGCAGCCTTCAGACTTAGAGAAAACAGTACTTTACCACTCTCCTGCCTTTTCCATGGTTATTCTATTGGAAAAGAACGAGTTTTGGACAACTACCTTTCATTCTTGCCAAACTCTTTGCAGACCCCCGTGCACGCTTTAGAACAAGATTTTGGATGTTTTCTTTCCTGGCAGAGTTTCTCCTTGCAAGATATGGTGGAAAAGCTTTTTGCTGAGTGTAGAGCGGCAAGACACGCAGAAGACGCAGATACGCAGCTCTCCGAAGCTAAGTGCCGGTCCCGGGCTTCTTTCGGCACAAACCGCTCTCAGGAGCTCCCTGCGCTCGCCACAATGCTCTGTGTGCGAAGAAGCCGCTTCTTCGCCTCCGGGAGAATCAGCGAGCGGCAGCTTCCCAAAGGCGAAGATGCAAGCTGCAGCACGCAGGCACAGTGTGGGCAGCCTTCAGACTTAGAGAAAACAGTACTTTACCACTCTCCTGCCTTTTCCATGGTTATTCTATTGGAAAAGAACGAGTTTTGGACAACTACCTTTCATTCTTGCCAAACTCTTTGCAGACCCCCGTGCAAGCTTTAGAACAAGATTTTGGATGTTTTCTTTCCTGGCAGAGTTTCTCCTTGCAAGATATGGTGGAAAAGCTTTTTGCTGAGTGTAGAGCGGCAAGACACGCAGAAGACGCAGATACGCAGCTCTCCGAAGCTAAGTGCCGGTCCCGGGCTTCTTTCGGCACAAACCGCTCTCAGGAGCTCCCTGCGCTCGCCACAATGCTCTGTGTGCGAAGAAGCCGCTTCTTCGCCTCCGGGAGAATCGGCGAGCGGCAGCTTCCCAAAGGCGAAGATGCAAGCTGCAGCACACAGGCACAGTGTGGGCAGCCTTCAGACTTAGAGAAAACAGTACTTTACCACTCTCCTGCCTTTTCCATGGTTATTCTATTGGAAAAGAACGAGTTTTGGACAACTACCTTTCATTCTTGCCAAACTCTTTGCAGACCCCCGTGCAAGCTTTAGAACAAGATTTTGGATGTTTTCTTTCCTGGCAGAGTTTCTCCTTGCAAGATATGGTGGAAAAGCTTTTTGCTGAGTGTAGAGCGGCAAGACACGCAGAAGACGCAGATACGCAGCTCTCCGAAGCTAAGTGCCGGTCCCGGGCTTCTTTCGGCACAAACCGCTCTCAGGAGCTCCCTGCGCTCGCCACAATGCTCTGTGTGCGAAGAAGCCGCTTCTTCGCCTCCGGGAGAATCGCTGAGCGGCAGCTTCCCAAAGGCGAAGATGCAAGCTGCAGCACACAGGCACAGTGTGGGCAGCCTTCAGACTTAGAGAAAACAGTACTTTACCACTCTCCTGCCTTTTCCATGGTTATTCTATTGGAAAAGAACGAGTTTTGGACAACTACCTTTCATTCTTGCCAAACTCTTTGCAGACCCCCGTGCAAGCTTTAGAACAAGATTTTGGATGTTTTCTTTCCTGGCAGAGTTTCTCCTTGCAAGATATGGTGGAAAAGCTTTTTGCTGAGTGTAGAGCGGCAAGACACGCAGAAG